>NC_081568.1:48956437-49167514 GCF_022355385.1 Mustela nigripes
TCTGTCTTAAGAGGAAAAAAAAGCAATGGCAATTCTCCATGCACCTGTAAGATGAAATGCTACAGGCTTACGTTTAAAATACTCAGTATTTTTTAAAGATATTGTCATCTGATTCCTACATTGAACAAAAATCACAAAAGCAGTTAAGTTAAAAAAAAAATTACATCCTATGTATTTTTTTCTTGACAAAAAAAGGATCACCAAGACCACATGTGTGATAGAATCATTTCATTGAAAGTTCCCTTAAAATTGGAGAAAGATAAAACAGAATCCTTGTGTCTTTAATTTCTAGAAAATAAACACCTAATGTTCCTCACAGAAACTCATGACTAAACATTTTAACTTCCCTCTCTTCCAAATAATTTCTCTCATTCCAATTTGGAAATGATCAAGATACATTTAAATGAAACATATGCTGAAATTAATCCACAGAGCAACTTGTAAATTTTTTAAAAATCTAACTGTGAGATGCAAAGGGGGCACTGAAGTGTCCTTTAAAAATAGGCCCATAGAGGGAAGGAAAAGGGCCTTTACAGTTTAACACAAGATTAATGAGGTGCTGACACATTCATGCAGCAAGGGGACAGACAGGCCTGCCAAATCTTCAACCTTCCCAAATTTTGTCAACAAAACACAGCTTGAATTTGGGACAGGTAAACATGGAAAATGATTTTACATTTGGACTCAACACTTCCCTCTCTAACCCCTTCCTCACTCTCCTGCCCTGGGAAAGAGATGAAGGGAATATGAGGAACAGGTATACTTAGAATTTTATGATATCTGTTAAATTAAATCTTTACTCTTAAGAATTGTACAGTCCAATATAGGAACCACACATGTAGTTATTTAAATTTAAACTAACTAAAGTAAAGTTTTAAATTCCATTGTTCCTGAGTCTCCATAGCCACATTTCAAGTGATTAGTAGCCACATGTGTCTAGAGACTGCTATATTGGACAGGGCAGCACAGAACATTTTCCTCATTCTAGAGTGCTCTACTGGACAGTGCTGCTGTAGAATGGTTTGGAAATAAATGGCTCAAAGTGATTCAGGAGGATGTCCAAATGATATCTCCTGAAATAGGTATTAGTGTAAGTGGACATGTTTAAGGTTATATACAAGTATTTTTGATGACTATATTTTTTATAGAATTATTCTATTTAAGACATAGCTTTCTAATATAGCAGTCCATAGGTATGTCGATGAACATGCAGTGTGTTCCATGATACCTTCTATCTAGGTCCAGCCCTCCAAGTGAGGGCATTCAGCATGAGAGGATTAAAAAAACAAACAAACAAACAAAAACACAGAAGAGAAGTCTGCAGGTATCCATGAACTTTGGAGATTGTACACTAACATTTTCAGTTTCTTGCCTCATCTCAGTAATTCAGAATGTTCTGTTTTATCCTAGACCTAGCTATCCCTAAAGGTTGGTTTTTTTTTTTTTTTTTTTTTACAATTTTACCCCTCTACCTATTTAGGATTAGAAACAATTCAACACAAAATTGATGATTCTTGACACCCAAGCTTTCCTAGCTGATTTGACTTTGACCAGGTTAACTTGACCTTTAGCCACCGAGCTCCTGCCTCTCAAGTGGAAATACTAACAACAGTGCCTGGTTGTGTGAGGCTTACATTACTGAAAGTGGCCAGCAGGGTTCCTGGCTCAAACTGAGCACTCAACAAATGTTAGTAGCAGTAGTAGTATAGCTGTTACTTTGTTGGTGATACTGACCAAAAGGTTCAAGTTAATGTATTGGGCTAATCATCTGAAGCCATAAAGAGGACCCTGTATAAACTGTTATTTTAAATAAAAGGATACAAAAATTATCCCTAATATGTTCACTGCTTTATCAGTCTAACAAAGAGATTGCATAATTCTAAAGACTTTTGTGCTCACCATATGTCACTATGTAATTTAGGCCTCATGTAAATTGTAAATTTCACTGGTTTATATAATTTTCCTTTCTAGAACTCAGTGACAGATTTTTTGAAAAAAATCTACAAATTAGACATCTTATCAATACAGTCTTGTTTTCCCAATATTTCATATGAATGAAGGACTCTCTGAGAGTTTTGTTATTGGTTAGTATTTCCTGCTACCATTCTTCAAGCTGTCCCTCTTTTCTTCATATCAGGCAAGAGACCTTGTATGTCCCCAATATCTAAATTATCTAAGATTCATGACCCATAATCTCTGTCTCATGAGCATATTCTCAAAAAGACAAAAGCAGCTAAATTCAGTCATGAGTGCAAAATCCCATTAACAAAAGTAGCAGCTCATGTAGAAGAAGGGGTTATGACAAAAGCAACCGAAAGAGTTAAAATCTGTAGTTTTAGGGGTACCTGGGTGGCTCAGTGGGTTAAAGCCTCTGCCTTCAACTTGGGTCATGATCCCAGGGTCCTGGGATCGAGCCCCATATCGGGCTCTCTGCTCGGTGAGGAGCCCGCTTCCCCCTCTGTCTCTCTGCCTGCCTCTCTGCCTACTTGTGATCTCTGTCTGTCAAATAAATAAATAAAACCTTTAAAAGAAATAAAAAATAAAAAATAAGAAAATAAAATCTGTATTTTTAAACATTTCTATAACAAATCTGGAATTAAGAAGAAGATTAGACCACAAAAATGATTGCAATGTTTAGATTTAGAATATTTTAGTAGTAAGTATCTCCCTCCAAGAAATAACTACTTTAACAACTTAATTTTGAATGGATATAAAATTATAAACTTGGTCTTCAAAGCTAATATATGGTAACTCAGTGTAAGGAAACTGGTGCTAAAGTTGGTCTGTTACATGACTTTCTCACCTCTGGGTTTAACGTATTCTATGTCCGCATTAATTCAGGACCCCTAATATAAGGCATTAAATGCACTGGCTTGGAGTACACGAAATAGAAAGGCAGTGAGTGACATTCCATGGAATAATAGTCAGCAATAAAAAGAAACAAACTATTGATACACCTGGATGAATTTCAAGAGAATTATGCTGAGTGAAAAAAGCCAGTACCAAAATATTACATCTTGCATGTATGGGCTTATTCCCTACCCTCTTCCCCACCAAATTTACATGTTAAATACCTCATCCCTAGTACCTCACGATGGGCCTGTCTTTGGAGACAGGGCCTTTAAAGACATGATTAGATTAAAATAAGGCTCTTAGAGTGGGCCCTAATCCAATCTGATCCATGTCCTAAGAAGAAGAAATTTGGCCAAGCAGAGAAACACCAGAGTGTATGCGTGAAGATGAAAGACCATGTGAGGACACAGCAAGAAGGTGGCTATCTATAAGCCAAGCAGAGAGGCCTCAGAGGAAACCAACTCTACTGATGCCTTGATCTTGGATTTCCAGCCTCCAAGCCTGTGAGAAAATATATTTCCATTTTTAAGCCACTCAGTCTGTGATGCTTTGTTATGGAAGTCATGGAAAAGTCATACACGGAGTAATTCCATTTACTTGACATTCCTGAAATTTAAAAATTGGGGGAATAGAGAATGGATTAGCACTTGCCAAGGGTTCGGGACAGAGGGAATGTGGATATGGCTACTACGAAAAAATGACAGGAAGGATCCCTGTGATGATGGCGATGCCCGATATTGTCACTGTGGTGATAGATACATAGACCTACGCATGATAAAACCTTACAAAACTAAAAACATATACCTATGTAAATGACTATAAGCAAAACTAGAGGAATTTGAATAAGGTGGAAGATTTATCAATGTTCAAATCCAGCATGATTATTGTATAATACTATGTAACATTGTACTATAGTTTTGCAATCCATTACTATTGGGGTACTGGGCAAACGGTGCACAGGGTCACTCAGTATTATTTCATACAACTACATATGAATCTACAATTATATCAATAAAAAGTTTAACTACATAAAAGGTCTCATTAATTAAGATGCCCTTCCATAGGTGAAGGGACATACAAACTGATAATCCACAGAAAGGAATATTATACAGCAATAAAAAGAAATGAGTTATCAAACCATGAAAAGACATGCAGTTTTAAATGCATAGTGCTGAATGAAAGAAGCCAATCTGGAAAGGCTATAAGCCGTATGATTCCCACTGTGCAACATTCTGGAAAAGGTAAAACTATGGAGGTAGTAAAAAGATTTGCCAGGAGTTTGCCAGGGGGAGGGAGGGAAAAACAGGTGAGGCACAGGGGCAGGGAAGCCATTCTATCCGATACTGTAATGGTGAGGACATAACACCATGCATTTGTCCAAACCCACAGAATACAAAACATACAAATGAATCCTAGTATAAACTATAAACTTTATACTGTGTTATCAAAACTGTATCAATATGGCACATTACTCTAATAAGTATATCAAACGCATGCAACATATTAATAATAGGGAAAATGGGGGAAAGGATTGAGGGTTTCTATGAGAACTCGTTTATACTTCCTCCTCATTTTTCTGTAAACCTAAAACTGCTTTACAAAATAAAGTCTTTATGTCATCAAATTTCTGCCCTCCCCCCTACACAGGGGTGTTCTACCATATTCTCTACCCTGTCTGCTGAGCCATTCTTTACAGACTCCTTGAACATTACAGTCAAAAGCCTAAGAAATCAGCCAACCTAGTAGCTTCCAACTAAGAGTTTTCAAATGTAGTAATAGGAACAACACAGCAGAGTGGGAACCCTAAATTTGTCCTTAGGAAGGCTGCATTCTAAAGCAGTCAGTTTCCTTTGTCGCTATAGGATGAGATCCTCTACCTGGAAACACTGGTTAACTCCTGTCTGTGAGAAGCCCTGAACTGATGGATTCACATGACTCTGAATTTTTAAAACAGTGTGTGATTCTTAATAACCGTCAACCGGGGGGCGCCTGGGTGGCTCAGTGGGTTAAAGCCTCTGCCTTCTGCTCAGGTCATGATCCCAGGGTCCTGGGATGGAGCCCGCATCAGGCTCTCTGCTTCACGAGACCCTGCTTCCTCTTCTCTCTCTGCCTGCCTCTCTGCCTACTTGTGATCTCTGTCTGTTAAATAAATAAATAAAATCTTTAAAAATAAATAAATAAATAAACGACATCAGGATCAAAAAATACGTCATCACATGGGATTCAGAAAAGAAAATGATAAAAAGAAGTCCTCAGTAGTCATGACACTGCAAATGGGTCTAACACCTCTCTTTGAGGCTTGGAAAACTGAGGCCCAAGAGATTTAAAAGCATCCTCAAGGTCATAGGACAAATTAAGAGCAGAGGTAAGCCTGGAGGGAAACTTTCAGACTCTAGGTCCAGTTCTCACCCACCGCGGCCTCTGGCCTCTCCACACAAATGCTACAAGTTGTGGCTGAAGTCTGTTCTCCCCTGACTCTGCTGGTGTCTCCCAGGACATAGAGCTGGGATGTATATGACTGACTACACTCTAAGTATTATATACATAAAAATGTCTGCCGCAGTTAGGAGTCAGGTCTTCATTAACTTTGTCCTTTAAAATATCCTTGACTGATACGGAATGAGATAGTCTCTGAAAACTGCCTGATTGCTAGTTTCTATCTGGTTGAAAGATCCCAAATAAGTCATTAAAAATTATGGAGGACGCATGAACCTACAGGATGTAACAGAATGGAACTTGGAGAGAAAGGGAGAGAGTGACGGAATTAAATCCACTCTGTAAGGCTCAAGGCAAAAAGATCTCTTTTCTTAACAGTAAGACAAAAGCGGACACTTCTCAATGCTCAGATATGTATGCTAAACTCATTCAGATCTTTGGAAACTAAACTCAGCTTCTGTTTCCTGAACTGTGACACATGCTCAACATAAAAGCTCATCAGTGACCTGAACCTTGGTCCTCCCTCTGTGGATCAGGAAACCTTTGATGACTCTAGATGGTGTCACTGGTATTTAATGGGTACTCTCCGTGTATGTGTTCCCACTGGCTATTTTAAGTAGCAGCGAGCCAAAACATACAGAATTGCCATGTCTGCTCTCTACCAATGAGACCATCACACATGGATGAGAAAACTGGGAGGAAAAAAAAGCATATTAGTCAACAGCTCAGATTCTAGGGTCAGAGAGTCCTGAGTTTGAACTCCAACTACATCACTTACCAGTTTGTAGCCTTAGATAAGTCAATAGATCAGAGGAAAGAGTTGTGAGCCTATTATAGTCCCGGCATTATTCTAAGGAGAGGCAGCAATGAACAAGACAGATAAATTGTTTGTCCACCAAGAACTGAGCACTTATCAGAGGCAAAAAGGGGTTTTCAGACAGTGATTAAGCAATGAAAGCAAATTTCTGAATGTGAAAAGTTCCAAGAAGAGAATAAGATGGGGATGGAGTGATACCTAGGTGGGAGCTATGTTTGACTCGGTGATTAAGGCAGGCATCTCTGAGGAGGTGATGTTTTTAGCTGAAATCTAAGTAAAAGAAGTAGCCGGTTATTCAATGAAGCCGCAGAAGAGTTTCCGAAGCCAGAATAGCAAGTGCAAAGATCCTGAAGCAGAAATGAGTTTGGTGTATCCGAGGAAGAGAAATGAAAGAAATTAAGAGAGGCCAATGCACTTGTTTGGAGGAAAGTAAACAAGGGAATGAGCAGTGGAAAAATAAGATTATCCATGCAAAACACTTTGTACGGTGTCTCATATGTAATAAAAGCTCAGGAAGTTATAACTTAAAAAGTGAAAGAATATCTTTTGTTGGTAAGTCTCACTAAGTAGAGGCATCCCCAGAAGCAATATCCACTGGCAACCCTGATCTACACCAAACACTTTTAAACATCTATCCTTTCACGTATTTTACATTTCTTCAATAGCGACTGTACTTAATGTAGAAATTTATTTCCTCGAAATGCAGAGCCACCAGTCATCAAATCGCGTTCATAAGGATTCCTTCTCAGTGATGCATATTTTCTGCCAAAGCCCAGCATAAGGCTCATGCCAAGACACATATTTGCCCAACAAGCCATAATGGTTTAATATATCAGGTTGAAAATCCACCATTTGTATTTACCATGTTATGCGAATTAATCCTGTATTCTGAAACTATCATTAGAGCTGCTTTCAGTATAATTAATCAGCCTGCTGCATCTTGAAATTATTCTGTATGAAGAGAGTGATTGCAGCTTGGGTCCCTAGCATTCTGTTGGTAAAGAATTTAATTGCAAGATGTGCTGTTTGTCAAAACAATGTAACGGGAGTGGGGGGTGGTAAGGGACAGTGGAGAGAAATAAAAAGGATACAAATATTTCTTTCTTTATTTAAGTGCTTTTAAAAGCAGACTGAAACTGCAGAGGTAGGACATGTATTTTAAGAATTGTCTGATGATCTCTTATAATATATTGATTCAGAGCCTCTGTAGGCTTTTGAATAAATAACAAGGATTCTCCAAAATTTATAGAATTCACCAAAAACAAGAGCAGAGAGTTGCCTTTTACTGTCACTTCCTGGGCCATCATTTTTAAAAGAACACATCTTTGGTGGGGATTTGGGATGGTAACCTGGTGGTTTCTCCTCGTATTTCCTTTCCCCACTCCAAGTGACTAGAAAGTGAAGGAAGATTGTTTGTCTCCTCCAATAAACGCGAGATAAGCATGAATTTGGAGCTGGCAGTTTCTCTCCGCTCAGAAGACTCTGCGGGCGCTTCTCAGGATGGTTTATTCGTACCCTTTGGCTCAGAGCTTAAATATCACCTCCTCAAAAGTTTTCCCTGGTCACCCACTTTAAATTAGGCTCCTACCCCCATCCCACATGTGTTCTCTCTTATATTATTAATATTCTTTATAGTAATAATGAAAAGTTTTGATGATTTGTAATTACTCATCTGTACACATCGTAGCAGCTGGTGGCATCTCTTACCCGCACATCCGTGTTCTGTCCCGTGTGGGCCGTACAAATAGACATTTGCAGGTTGCTCTGTGGTTATACATGGCCAGGGGACACACTACTAGCCCATAGAATATGGACATGTTTGACAAGGGTCACTTCTAAGAGCGGGTTTTTAAGAAGTTCATGAGTCCCCTCTATATAGTCTTTGCCCTTCAGTTGGATGGACAGACAACAAGGCTCTAGGGGATGGCAGAGACACAAAACAAAAGGAGTCCCGGTCCCCAAGTCACTTTATGTATGAGACCTGTTCACCCACCAAGAACACCTGCCTTGTACCTTGATGTGTACAAGAAATGACCTGTGGTGTGGGAGCCATTAGATTCTTTGTTCTATGTATTATAGCAGCTAGTATTATCCTAACAAATAGACCTCAACTAGAATAGGAGCTTCATTAGGACAAACACCCTGTCTTTATTGTTCCTGGCAATGTGTTTACCACTTGCCATGTCAATAAATTCTACTGAGTGCATGCGCACATGAATGAAGGAGTATATCTTAATTTTACACTCATCCACAGTCATGCATCTAACATTTATACATGAATATAGATTTGTAGCCTACGGACAAATATTTGTTGAAGAGATAAGATGAATTTGGAAATGTATACCTTACTTCACAGTCCACAGTCATCTGGCGTGATGACAGCTTGTACCCGATGCATGTTCCCTCCCTCGCCATCCTCATTCTGCCAGCCCCAACAAGGAAAGCTATTGATAAGGATTTAAATCTTCACCTGGAATTGTCTAGCTCCTGTCAGTTAAAAGCCAGACCCAAGACATGGTTTTAATACAGTCCTTCGACATTAGCATCTTTTTAGTGTCAAGATGAAGAAACAGGCTCATTTAGTCACAGTGAATTTCTCCCTGTCATGAGCTGCTTCCATCCCAGCTTACCCCCCCTCTCCTTCTTCCTCCTCACTTCCTCAAACCCACCAGGACTGAATGAAGCTTGTATCTACTGTTGTCTTTAAGCAAGTTTGTTACCCTAGCCACAGCCTGGGGATTTCAAAAGAAAACATCCATCATAAGTTAAGAAGAAGGAGGGGGAAAAAAAAAAAAGACTATACCAGATTTTCTACAAGGTTTATTCCATAATGCCTTAAAGTATGGACACAGCCGAGCTCTGCGGAAAGTGATTAATTTCTTGAAAACGCTAAGGTCACACTAATTGACATGACCTGTGTAATTAAGTAGTCTCTGTTTACACAGCAGAAGCTCAGCCGCTGTGAGGCTGAGTTTGCTTGACAGAATGTCTTTACATGTCAAGAGATCAACAACCTTTCTTATGTCCTCCTCAGTCACCTACACAGGCCCCTGATTGCTGTTCAGAGGAGACACGCTCTGGCGTGGCTGTATGAAGTTCGGGGTGGCCTGGTGAGCATACAAAATGAGATGAGAGAAAAACGGCAGCCACGCGTGTTGGAGAGAGCTCACTTAATAGTCAGGAGAGCACGTTTTCGATCAGATGTCATGTTTCTAGGTCTTAGGTTTTCAATATAACTGAGAAAAGCCACATTGAGATGTCAAGGATAGACCAGAGTTTTCTGATGCCAAAAAGACACTTTCTTATTCCTCCTTAAAGGCGGTCACAACAGAAAACCTACTTCTTACTGGGGTACTATGAGAGGAATGATGGAAATTGTGTGTCTTCTTCACAGGTAACCTTCAACCAGTGTCTCTACGACACATTGCTTTCAGCCAGGGGAGCTGCAGGGGAGCCTAATTTCCCCCTTCTTGGGCAAGTCCTAAAATTTGGGAACTTCCATATGGTTTCTTCTAGAGTTCTCTGAGATATCAGAGGTCACTTTACTCATGCTTCATCTATATGATGGGTCTTTCTTGCTCTGGAGAAGGGACCCAGGCCTCCATAGGTTAAGTAAACCTAGAGCCATCTTCTGAGTTAACAGCTTCTTTATCTAAGGTTCATACAAGCAAAAAAATGGCCAACACTGTAGCTCTGCTCAGAAACAATGCTCATGTTCTTTTACTTCCATGCAACTCCATTCTGCCTGACGAACTTTGGTGGCATTCCAATAGTCCTCAGGCAGATAGTAGCTTCAGGCTTGTTATAGGGCAAACACCTCTCCATGGCTTTCCTGAGGTTCTAGCACATATTCATGGAGAGCCACTCTGACTCTCAGATGTTGAGAGACCTCCTTATTTTCTCGGCAATAAGTGTCCCCCTACAGATTCTGGTCAGCTGTTTTAGTGTTCCACATTAGGTAACATCTGAGCCAGATGGTTGGGTTGAATCATTGCCTCTTCACTACCTAGTAGATGTGTGACTTTGAGCAAATTGCTTAATTCCTCTAAGCCTCAGTTTATCATGTGTAAAGTTACATTTTATAAATATAATATTTGTACACTCCTAACAGGGACATTGTGAAGATAAAATGATAATTCATATAAAATACTTAGCATGATATCTCTCACATAATAAGTACCTAATAAATATTGGCTTCATCATTATCACCATCATGGCCAATGTCCACAGATGTATGTCAAGGCACATGTATGGGCACATATATACACCTATGTGGAACACATTGAATGTAGACACAGATATAAACAGTCATCTCCCCAGCCCTAACATAAATGGAAATAGACCAAGATAGGGAACACGGAAAGAGAAGGCAAATTCTGATGGAAGCACAAAAAAAGAAAAGAAAGGTGATGACAATGGACTTTGGGGTTCAGTGAGTTGAAGTTCCTGGAAGTTTCCAACTGGCAGCTGGAGAGCTAGGTCTGGATTTGGATGTCAGGTCTCAGGGAACCTGACTCAGGAGTTCTGAGTGTCCAAACAGTGGTTAATATGCTGAGAATGAAGGAGATAGTTAAGAGATTCCTACAAAGTGGGAAAAGATCTGGATCTCAAAAGAAAACTTAGGGAATTTCAATATATACAGGAGAGAAAACAAATAGCATCCCTTTAAGGAGGCTGAGAATGAGTGAATGTTGTTGTGGAATCCAAGGAAAAGATGGGCTCAAGAAGGATGGGATGGCTACCAGCATGAGATGATGCAGAGAAACATACAGGACCATAATATTAATGAAAAAACACCACTGGGAAAACAAAGAAAGGTTTGGTAAGGATATTTGAGGTGCTGTTTTAACTCATTCCTCAACTGCATAAACATCCACATGCCTACATGCATAAAACCATGTGCTAATTGTGGAAAAATTATAATTAATTAAATGTGTACCAAAAAAAAAACACACACACAAAAAAACAAAAAACCCTGAGTTAATGTTCTTTCTGCCATAGGCTCCCTCTATCCTCTCCCAGAAAGTGATGACGGGGTGATGGGGACAAATCTGCTTAAATCTGAGATCCAGTAAGGAATTTGTCCTTGCTGATGGACAGAGCTCTTCTTCAACTCAAAAATTAGCTCTGTAGTGGCCAAGGTTGCTGCCCCTATTTAGAGAAGTCTACCTACTTTAGGATGGTTGGAGACTCACAAGGAAGAACACATGTATTTGAAGGACATATGGACCTTGGGTCAGGCAGTTCTCATGCTTAATAAAAAAAGAGCACTCTTTGGGACTATAGCACTGTCACCAGGAAGAGTCTGTCAGAAACCATTAGGTATAAGACTAGACCAATGACGCTCAAGTAGGGGTAAGTTTGCATCCCCACCCCAACCAGAAAACATTACAAATGTCTGGAGACATTTTGGGTTGTCATGATTAGGCTAAGGGCTGAGGTAATTTCTCTCCTGGCCTCTACGGGTACAGGCCAGTGATGAACTATTAAACATACTACAGTGTGTAGGACAAATCCGCCCTCCCACATACAACAAAGGATTGTCTAGTCTAAAATGGCACTTGTGCCTCGATTGTGAAACCCTGTACTGACCCAGTTTTTGTGTATTACAAGTACTTTCCCCAAAAGCTAACAATTCTATTTATTATTTGCAAATTAGTTATGCATACAAATGCTGTCATTTATATATTGTGAAATAAGAAGAATCATAATTTTTATTCCATTTTAGAGCTGAGGAAACTGATGCTCTCCAGAAATTCAATTCATGCCACCCCTCATCTCAGTAGCCTTTCTACTAAATGAAGAACAACTATCTGCAAAAATAAAGCTTTCTAGATACTCAAAAATAATAGACTGAGGTGGTTTTTCATCTCCTATGAGAGCTACATCTCTATAATTTAAGGCTTTCAGACATTTCACTAACAGGTCCATTGAGGGAAAAATAAGGCCCCAGAAGTCTTACAAAAATACTCTTAGATTCCCAATGTCACCAAAGTGCACCTCTAAGTCTGTTGCCCTGAGAAGCAGAGCAAAGTGGATCCTGATATTCATAAGGCATGACATGTGTCTACTGGACATGTTTATTAGACATGAATTGGTTCGTGCCTGGATATGCCTTGTTCCTAACCCAAGCTTGGTCAAGGGACCAAGCTATGGCTCATCCCAAGACCAAAACAAGCTGCAAAACATTTTATAGTGAAACCCAACCTCATGTTGCAGGACATGGAGCAACACACTGGGGCATCATATGTGTCGTTTAGCAGCAAAGCCAACTCCATCTCAACACACACACAAAAAAGTCCTATGTGGGAAGGAGATTACTCAAGTCTTCTAACTTGGGGTCAGTAACTAGCCAGGAGAAACATTTTCCAGGAAACTAGATTCAGGGATTCTCTGTACCCATCTCTGTCAAGACAATAGGTGGTGAGGCCAAGATGATTTTACAAAAGTGGTACAGGTTCTTGGGAGAAAATGTCTTCTTTCTACTGAATTTGTTCTTTTGTGAGATCAATAAGTCTCACGTCTTAAAAAAGTATCGTCTAGGAGACAAAGAGATCTTGACGTCTGAAAATCAGTGTTCAGAATCATCCCATAACCTTTCCCCCATCAGAGGGGGAAGTTTTTCTAGATCCTCTCAGAGACCATACATTTCAATCTACACTTAAAGCTGACTGGCTATACCTAAGAGTATACTTTCAACACCAGACTGTTTTCACTGAAAGACCATATGGGTGAATACACGCGTCATTACTCTGATATATTGCACGACAACTAACGTTGACCATGCAAATGAGTTACCCATAAAATTAGATGGAAAGCAACACAAGTCTAGAACCTTGCTCTTCAAAGCAGTCTGTGGCATTGGCATCGCTTGGGAGCTTGTTAAAAATGGAGAGTTTCAGGCCCACCGGAGACCTCAATTAGCAGTTTAAC
The DNA here is from genome assembly GCF_022355385.1 of Mustela nigripes. Taxonomy (NCBI): domain Eukaryota; kingdom Metazoa; phylum Chordata; class Mammalia; order Carnivora; family Mustelidae; genus Mustela; species Mustela nigripes. The sequence continues at coordinate 48,969,477 of NC_081568.1, forward strand.
AAGATCCCTGGGGGGTTCTTGACACTTTCGATTTTGAGAAGCGCCAGTATCTAGAACTTAGCAACCTTTCCTAAAACCTAACTACCATTTTGTGCTTTCAAAATTAACACTTTGCTTTCACATCTTCTTCTGTCACTAAATGTGTAATTATATGAGGCAAACACACCCCTCATGCTTTGAATGGTGGCTGATCTGACTGGTGCTTGAGAACTTTCACACGGTCTATCCAAGGACATTGCTGACACAGAACTGAGGGTCACCCATATTACACTCTAGATGTGCCCTGCTGCATCAGGGGGTCTGTTTTTAATAGACAATTACTGTGACAACTTCCAAAATTGGGAGAGGGCAACAGAGAGAAAGGAAGGAAGAAGAGGATGTAATTCTAGAAAGTACATCATTTCTATGTACTTTACTTAACCTGCAGTGGTTTAAGTCTGTGAGTCCATTCAGGAAGCCAAACTGGGCCCAGAGGACATCACTGTCTCAATCAATGACCGCAGGTGGTTTGGTTCTGATGCTCCCCTAATAAAAACAACTCCTAGAGTGCAGAGACCGGGGGGACCAGGAGTCTCACCTGCTCCTCACCTCTGGGGAAATAACTAGACTCTGTATCTTCCTCTGCCTAAGACTTTTTGTACCCTCTGTTGATATTCGTGCCATTATCAAGATTTAAGAAAGACAAGACAAACCCACCTGGAATCTCCGCATGTCACGTGGGTTTCCTGCATTCTTTAGGCAATTTTGGTTACATTTGAGGAAAAATTTCAAGAAGAACCTGTAAAGAAACAAATCATCACGGTTAGCTTTTCCATCCTGACACAGAAGGGGAAAAAAAAGTAGTAAGTCACATCTAGGTTATACATTCTGTTCTCCACGTATCTTCTGAAATGTTTAGAAAGGTGTTAGACCCAATATTTTATTTGAAGCTTTAGCCCTTGTTTTGCATCTAAGCTGGACTTTCTCTATGAAGGAAACATTCTCAGTGCTGCCAACAGATCTCACAAAAGAATTAAGCCCCCAAGGAAGTATTTTTACTCAGAGGGAAGGTCTTCACCATAATTTAAGGTAGTTTCCAATTGGGTATAATTGCCTGAGAATTACTCATGGTTCCAACGACATGTAATTTAAGCCCCATAAATTCACAAATGATGAACCAGCAAAATGCATGTTAGATGAATATAAGGAGATGGTAAACACTTTTTATTTTAGCACCTCCAAATAAAATACCTTAATTAGTAGTACCCACAAGAAGTAGATAAGATTCACATACTGACTGAAGTCCTTTGACTTCTCAAATATTTCCTGCATGTTTTTCTTATATTGCCTACTGTAGACAAAAGCTATTCGTGACTGAATAAGAACTTTGTTGCCACCTTGGTACCTGAATTTGTTCTAAAGTGAGATCCATGTGTTTTACTTGCTAGAGTGATCAAAAAAAAAAAAAAAAAAAATTTGCCAGGAACGAACCTGGTTTATACCGGCTATATTAGGGGACGTATTAATAGTGTCCACTTTAACTCTGAAAAGTGCCCCATCGTGGGTGATAAATTAGATGGCCACCTTATAGGTTTCTGAGTTATTTCTTTTTATAAAGATTTATGTACTTATTTTGTGTGTAAGGGAGAGAGAGCATGCGGGCACATGAACACACACATTGCGGGGAGGGGAAAAGGGAGAGAGAAACTCAAGCAGACTCCTGGCTGAGCAAGGAGCCTCGCATGGGACTTACTCTCAGGACCCTGAGATCATGACTGGAGTTGAAACCAAAAGATGGATGCTTAACTGACTGAGCCACCCAGGCACTCCCTGAATTATTTCTTATGTTGTAATTTTTAAAGTCTGTCACAGAAAGACAGCAGGTATCAAAGGTCCTATTAGGACATTCATGCTGGCAATCTACTCGTTCTCCACTGACCCATGTTTGGGGAAAGAAGCATTTTAAAAACCACCCTAAGGGGTGCCTGAGTGGCTCAGTCAGCTAAGCAGCTGCCTTTATCCAAGGTCATAGTCCCAGGGTCTTGGGGTCAAGCCCCATGTCAAGCTCCCTGCTCTGGTGGGAAGTCACCTTCTCCCTCTCTGTCTACCTCTCTCTCTACTCATGCTCTCTCTTCCTCTCTCTCTCTTTCAAATAAATAAAATGTTAAGAAATAAAATAAAAATAAAACCCACCCTGAGTTCTCCATCCCCTTTTTCTTTTAGGCCTATGGCTATCAGGCCCACGTATTTTCCAAAAATATTAGAATGCATTAAAATACTGGGCAGTTAAATTCTTGTAGGGATTTTCTTTTCTTCACCTTTCTCCCATTCAAGCCTGCTCTGGAGTATAAAATTCCCACCTCAATACACATAATCTGTGAAAAACTATTACGCCATGATGCCTCAGTCTGAATTTAGCTCTGAGCACAAAGTCTATTAAGCAACTAACACAGGGGTCTTCAGAAATGAGAACACAGTACAAAGTTGCACTGAGTTTAACCGATTTCTGAATACTGAACTGAGCGTGGTCCCAGAAGAATCTCTCTCCTCCCTGGTCCCTGATGGAACCCCACGTCAGGCTCCCTGCTCAGCAGGAAGTCTACTTGTCCCTCCCTCTCTCTGCCCCTGCTCATCTCTCTCTCTCTCTCCCCCATAAATAAAATCTTTAAAAATATATATAATGTAAACGTTTACCTAAAATGACTCTTTTTCAACATCATTCAACTGCCTATCAACAAAGGCTGGCCTCTGAATAATCATTTGACCTTACTTTCAGGTTCTCTCCACAGAGGCCAAAGTTCACCAACATTCCGTAGAAGAGAAATGACTCATGGGACACCACTGAAGCCCAAATTTGTAAAATGGAATCCGCTCTGTCCTTCCCTGGGGCCATCAGCTGATCCTGACTCATGTCCCCTTTCAATAGGGCAGACTTGGGAAGGGAAAAGGTTTGAGGAGGAGTCACAACCCCGAGTGCCTCTGTATTGTCCTTTCCTCTGAGCTCTCAGAAGGCCAATGCTGGGTGGCCCTGTGATCAAAAACGGCTTTCAGAAGCTAAGGTGGTGAAATCCAAGGATAATGGGTCTGCCATCTTCCTAGGGTTAAAGCCAAAGACATCTGAAATGTGAAAACTGGCTTTCAAGTAAAGCCAGTTGGAAGGGCATTTTTAAAAGCCACACCAACCCTCAAGAGAGGACTCTTTGTCACTAAAGTAACAGTGAGAATCCGTAACCCACAGCCTTTAGAAATACCCAGAATGGGGTTCATATCCCAACTTTGACTTGCGTGATTTTGGATAAATAGCTGAACTTGTGTGATTTTGGATAAGTAACTGAAGTTCTCTGTACCCCTTCTCTGTAAACTTACAGTGACCGGCTCTACCTTATCAGGTGATTGAAGGCATGAGCTGTGAGACTGCCAGGCATTGGTAAGCATGGTGACTATGGCAGCAATAACATCAGCTCCCATGTATGACATACTTAACCTGTGCTCAGCACAGCTCTAGGAACTTCAAACACATTTTCCCTAGCTAACCCCCCAAGTAACCTCTGGTATTAATCCTGTTTTACGGATGAAGAAACTGAGGTTCAGAGAACTTAAATAATTTGCCCAAAGCTTAGGAACTCCAAGCCTAGAATCCAAATTTGGTCAGAGCCTGTGACCTTAACCACTAGGCTACAGTAGTTTTAGTAATAATAGAAGTAGTGCTGTACTGATATTAGTACTAATGGTACCATTGAGAGTCATGGTACTACAATGGCATTTATACTAATAAGTGTGTGTATAAGTGAAACCATAGAGATAAGAATAATTTTGGCATTATGATTCCCTACCAGTAGCATAAATACTGTGGAGGGAGACATCATGGACATCCTCCCTCCAGGGCCCCCCACCCCCAGTTCCTCAGGGTCAATAATACGGCCGCAGGGGTGTGCTGAAGACATTTGAGCCCAGACCCGACAGCCAGATACAGGCTGTGTTAGAAGGAGCTGTCAGCACACCCTCTGGCATCTTCAAGTCAGACAACTGCTAGCCACCATGAGGGGAGCCATCTGGTGCCAAAATGGATTTTGAAAGACAAGCAAACAGGACACTAGCTCTGCCAGAGAGAAACAGAATCAAGGGAGCAGGGGATCTTCTGCCTTAACGATGAGCAGGGGCGCGGCGCCTGTCACCAGCCCATCGTTAGCACAAAAGCTATGCTGGGCACACCCCAGATCCCTGTTACCCTAAGCTGCCCTGTCACTTGGCATGCTGGCAGAAGCTCCCGCCCGCCCTCTCAACAGTGGATTGCTTGCTGAAATTGAAGTCCTGACCATCTGTCACAGGGAAGAGACGGCATCAACGGGCGCCTGGGGCCTCACACAAGCCCTTATGTGGCAAAGACGCTCTGAAGGGCCCGTTCTTTTGGGGAGAGCCAGCCTTACCCCAGGGGGAGCGTCAGGAATTCTTTCAAAGTTTCCCCTAAGTAGATGCCAAATGCCTGACCCTTTCGGATCACACTTCCTTAAAGGAACCAAGAGGAGTTAGAAGTAGGAGTTAAAAATATCCCCACTGAGAGACAGAGTTAGACGTGGCACACACATTTGGGGGATGATTTATCGGGCTGTTTTTAAGGCATTTTTAAACGGAGGACCCACACATGTCTGCTGACCTATGGAGAGGATCTCAGATTCCGAGGGGGTTTTCAACAAAGCAGAGGTTATTGTAACTCAAAACCTCACTTTTGTCTCATGAATTACCACATTTTGTGTGGCGGGTGTGTTTGATAAAGTGTTGTCAGGAGAAAGAGTGTGGCAGCCTTCTCCCGACCGTGGGAAACAGACTGGAGGCAGGACAAAGCCCCTATTGACCCTGTGGAGTTCCAAGGAGTTCCAGAAACTCCAGGAAACAGCCCAACCAGAACCAAACTCCAGTCTTTTTTCGGGGATGGAAGGGGTAGGGCAAGAAACCCAACACCTTTCTTGTTAACTTTCAATATGAATAATATCTTCTGTTCATACGGTGTGTTATAGGATTCAAAGCACTTCTATCTCGAGGGACTCACCAAATGCTCCACAGAAGTCCTATAAATTAGGCATGCCAGGAATTATCAACCTATTTAAAAGGCAAGAAAACTAAGACTCAACAAAACTAAAATATTTATCTACAGTCAAAACTAAACTCATACCCTATATTGGTCAAAGGACTTCTTACAGTATAAGGGTTTTTTCCACGAATTACAAGACTTTACAAGTGACCTGAACTGCCACTTGGTATAACTTTTTCACCCTGCATATAAGAAAATTGAGAGATCAGGAGACATGATAATAGCCACAATTATAATAGTTATGATAGCTAGAACTACAGTCCACATGTCTTGGCTTCTAGTCATATGATTTTGTTTTAAGAGAATGTTAGGTTTCCAAAAGCCAAGCCAATAAGGGCTCAACATATGAGCTATTATTGAGCTTTCAGTCTACTACCTCCATTAGGGAAGTGACAGTCATAAAACTCAAAGTGACATCCTATTAAAAGTTGTGTCTAGGTTCATCAATCAGGCTAATGTAGGACATTAGCCCATCATTGAATATTAACTGAACCAAACACACACATTTGTAGAACAAAACTGTTTATTCAATGGTTTACTTGTATCACATGTTACCAACTGATGGTCGGTATATTGAGTATCCTTCCATTTGACTAGCACAATACTGGGTATCAAAGTTACCTCTAGGCTCCCCCAAAAGGAAAATTCATTGATTAGCCAACAGAACCTACTCCAGCTATATGAAGATATAAAATAACAACAAGTAAAAATCATCTCTGTATACCTAGCACATGAAACAGAATTCAGAACCCAGTTCTGAATGTTGAGTTTTCAGTTAATCTGTTCAGTTAAACAGAATCCAGGACCTCCAAGGGGGTAGAAATGAGAACTTTCTACAATAAAAATGGCAATAGAGAATGCTGAGCAAGAACTTGGGTTGGAGATAAGATAAGCCTGAATAAATTTCTGCAGTTCCCTGAATCTCAGTGGCCTTATTAAAACATCGGGATAACAATACTTCTCTCCAGCACCACTGTGTGGCATTCATCATAATCCTAGCTTTATTGTTCAATTAATTATATGACTTTAGATAAATTACTTAACTTCTCTGAGTCTCAAATTTTGCATCTGTAAAATGGGGAAAATAACAGAACCCACTTTAGAGAGTCATTGAGAATGAAATAACATATGTGAAATGTTTAAATTGTACCCAGCATAGAAAAAGGGATCATTATTTATTTCTGGCAACTGCTCACTACCAAGCACTAAGAATGTTCAGGTTTTCAGATACAAAAAGGATTCTTTTCTCTTGGAATGTTAAGGTTAAGAAAAGAAGCAAAGACCTATGTGACCGACAAGAACTATAGGTTTCATTGAATGACCTACAAAAAGGAAAAAGAAGAAACCAAGGAGAGACAATAATGACTAGAGCCGCTTTACCCAAGGCCAAGACACATAAAGGAGGGAGGTAGCAGCTTAAATCATGGAGGACTCCGGCTAGTCAGAACTGAAGGGCGCACACCATAAAACCGACCATTAGGCAACAGCTTGTACATCATTAAATATTATGCAAAGCATTGCAGTAGATCTAGGGTGAGCAGGTTGAGTTTTTACCTCCCCCACACAAATTCTGAAAAAATCACGTTTGGATGTTTCAGCTGCTGTACTAATGTCTAGGCTGGAAAAGCAAAGCATCAAGGCACACCTAAACCCAGACATAAAACCCCCATTTGCAGTCTTAAGGCTCCCCAAAAGTTTCTCTGACTTATGCCCACAGATGGTTATGTGGCAGATAATCTTTCCTAAAGATATTCAGGACACGGAGGCTTGCTCTGCCCCTGCACAGGAAACAGCTATGTGGAAACAACTGTGGGGTCCTTTCTGTGTGAAGTTCAAGTTGCTCCCACACATACTGACTGGAAGGTAGAGAGGGAAATGCCTCACAAATCAAAGGGCCTTTTTGGAGAAGTCCTTTCCATAGACTGTTCCATCATCTTCGCCTCGACAACATAGAACTGCCTGCCTTCACGACCAAAGCTACCGCCCAGATACAACCAAGGAAGACTTTCCAGGAGTACAAGTATTCTCTCAAATTGAAAATGTTTAACCAGAAAGCAGCTGTTGCTACCCAGACCTCTCATGCTGCCAGGGGCTGTTTCAGAAACACCATCACTACCCCATGAGCCTCTTCCATGGAGAGGTAAACAAGAGTCCCATGGTCACAACCATGAAAAACAGATCTCTCTTGAAAACAGGGGAGCCAAAACAGCTAGAAAAACAAACAAACAAACAAACAAACAAAAACCTGTATTTTCAATGTCAGCACTTTTGGGTTCCTGGTACACAGAAGAAGTTGTAGAGTACAGTTCATCCATGTGAAAATATGATACCCATAAGTCTGCCAAAATCCCAAGGATGCCACAAGGGCGGGCTGAGGAGGCCAAACCTGTATAAGGGCAAAGGTTTCTCACCACCCGGCTGACCTTCTTTCCTTTTCTGATATTAAAATGCACTATTGGGAGAGGATCTGCCTTGACTCAAACCCCTGCAGGTCTGTTTGAGAGGCAAGGAAGGAAGGAAGAAAGAGAGAAATATGATGACGGAGGGGATTCTTTGCGGACGAAGCAAATTCTCTTCTCTCTCCCCACAGTGGAAGGTGGAGTGGTACCAAGTTGTGGCACTATCTTGGGGATCCCAAGGGGAGAGCATGTGGCTACCCGTATTACTGACCACTGACTTCAAGGAGTTTACTTTTTCCCCTGGCCATGATCCCTCAGATCTTGGGCATTTCTGGAAAGTGTTCTCAGTCTGAAAGGACAAACATGATCAACATGTAAAGCATTCATTACCTCAGAGTTTGGCCTTGATGGAAGAACATAATTAGCGGCAAGAATTTACAAAAAAAAAAAAAAAAAAAGTGTTAGGATAGAATAGCAGCAGACCCAAGAATTTAAAAATAGCTTTAAGAAAAAGGATTCACTGCAAATGGGTCTCCTCATGCTAGAAGTCAGATCTGAAAACTCGGAAAAAGCATCAGGATGGTGAGAAGGGAAAGACGGGAGACAAATAACCAATGGCCAACAGGGAAAGAATAAATCGCAATTCTTTAGAAATGACATGGAGAAAGGGGCGGCAGCTTAATAACCTACTGCTGCAAGGTCTGACTGGAAATTAAGTGAGAAATTATGACACGTCCAAGGAGTTGTAAACTTGGGAGTTGTAGAAAAGGCGTTCGTCTTCAGGGATACTCTTATACAACGATTACTACTCATGTGCCAAGTGTTTCTTGCCTAAAATGTATTAAGGTACAAACACTGGCCCTTGGCAGACATTTGGAGTCATCCTCATAGACTGATCCACAGCAGGAATGAGGCAGGAAACAAACTCAAGGGTATGTTTGTCCTTCTCAGGGTTGGGGACAGACTAAGGTCATAAACGGCTTTCACTACAAGGAACATGATCGCCAAGGAATCACCCAGCACAGAACTCCTGCAGACGAAGGGACAGCATCTGAGACAGGCATCAGGTGTGGGAATCCTGGGTCACTAGTACAAATCCTCCTCCAGGCGGGGAAAGAGATAAATGCAAGTGGCAACATTGCTTTAATGACAACGACACACTCCGAAAAGCCAAGCAGAAGAAGTGAGATAAGAGGAGTCTCAATGCCTCGACTTAGTCATTATTCCAGCAAACACCTGAACATACGATGTGGAGTCCCTGTTCTGTGTGCTTTCCATGTATTAATTCACAACGACACTAGGAAGAACTAATTCTATTCTTATCTCAATAACCGTGAGATACTGAGATAAAATACTTAGGTAATTTGCCCAGGATTCCCTAGCTCTAGTAAGTGGTAGAGCTTGGATTTGAATGTATACAGTTTGGCTTCAAAGACCATATCCATTAAACTACAGTCTTTTGTATTCATTCAAATTATATTATGGCAGTACAGATCATTGGCCATATCTGACTATACTCTTAGTATCATTTCCAGATTCATTCAAAATTAGAGATAAAGTCAGCATAAAAATGCCTCGTGTTGTCACTAGAATATTCCCAATTATAAATTTTGATGTTTCAATTTTGCCCATGACCACTCTTGCCTATTTCGAATGCATCTGAACTCTAAGGAAGACTTAGTCCGTGGGTGGATCTGGTAATAGAGCCAAACCAAATCGGGAGAGTGATGGCTAAAGCAAAACCAATATAATCTGGGTCTCTTGGGAGGAGTCAATGACATTTCAAGAGTTTATTTATACATTATGTAGATACCAGTGTCATAAGTCATTATCTTTGAATGTCTTTTTTGCAGACAGAAAGCCACAGGTTGAAAATCAAAGGCTTGTGACATCCCTCTGTTTAACACCTACGTGTTTAAAATTTGAAAGCAGATACATTTAGAATCTCATGTTAGAATTTCACTTTTCTTCCTGAGTCCTCAAAAGGTTTCAATATGAGTGTGCCCTGTGGAGGTGATAGACGTCAGAGAGAGATCAAAAAGTTCAAATTCATAGTAACTGAAGCATATGAGATTTTTCTGGACACTCCATCTTTCTTCAAGATGTTATCAAGTATGAACATTCAGTGCCATTCATTAAACAACCAACAAATATTTCTTGAGCCTAACGTGTACTAGGTCCCCCTTCATACCAGTTGTATCAAGATCACAATTACTCTGGTTCAAGTTTTCCTCCAAAAGAAAAATAAAACAGGAGGAACGCACTTAAAATCAAACTTCCAGGAAAACTTTTTGACTGTGAGGATGATGGAATATTTGAGCATTTGCCAAGAAAGGCTGAATACCCATGAATCTCTCAAAGTTCCTATAGATGGCAAGATTCTTCCTTTCCAGACACACTGGCCCCCCTCACCTGCCAGCACTCTTTGCGTCAGTCCCATTGAGTTCCATCCTATACCCTGAACGTAAAGTTTCCTTCCTGCCTTCACCACAGGCTGCATTCCTGGGTCTGAAATGCCTTCCCTGCTTCTACACCATCTCAGCTTCCTATAATTCTACTTATCCTTCCAGATGCTGCTAACATGCCCTGAGCCCATGAAACCTTTCCAAATACCCCAGCTAGAATTAACCACTTTGTCCTCCACTCTGTTACAGCTCTCGTCACAACTGGTCTTCACATCTCATACTCCAGTTACTTAAGTAATCCTGTGACTCTCCATGACATTACAGACCCTTTTAGAGTGACATTCTGTTCCCCACAGCATCTAGTATGGCTGTATACAGAAAACAGAAAATTGAACATCTGACTTCAATTGTCTATAAATATTAATGGCAGTAATTTTGAATTATAGCACAAAGATTCTTTCTTCTTTTGATTTTTTCCTATAAGTAGGATTACTTTAAGAAAAATAAACAGCTTTCTTGTTATAAAAATTGAAGTATCATTCAGCACAGAACCTAGGGAAAGTTGCTCTCATACTGTGATGGATAAATTAAGAACTAAAAATGAGTGTCTTTGCCAAAGTCTTTATCCTCTAGATTTGCCCGTTAATTCAAATGAGAATAGTTAAGAGCTATCCATCTCACACTTTATAAAATGTAGATCATTTATTAGTTTTACATATGCATAATTCATAAAAGACTATCAACTGGGCAGATTCCACATCACGGATGTCCTCAATTTCCTACTCCAAAAAAATTCCCAACATCAAAGTTTAAAATATTATCTGTAAGTTAAACTTGCCATTGTTCTTAAAACACTTAAGCATAACCCAAAGGGACAAAAGGACATGTAACTAATAATATGAAACGGATCTCTTCTCTCTAAAATTCTACATACCCTTCTGATGACTTTGTTGAAATCCCAGTGATCAAAGCTCTTGATGGTTTGCTATTTCTTGGTTCAGCCTACTTCCTTAAGTCATCCATTTATTCATTCAGTAACTTTCATTCAGTAAGTATTTACTAAGTCCCTACTATGTGCTAAGTAGAGGCACAGAGACAACTTTGTCCCTGCTCTTATGGAAGCTTACCGAAGTATACTTCCTAGGTCACTGGCATCAGAATTATCTGGGAAACTTGCCTGGTAGCAGTAAGTTAGGGGGTAAGATATTCAAATAATTTTCATGTACATTGGACCTTGAGAATTAATACCTACTTTATTTTTTAAAAAATCAACAGTAATGTTGTTGATAGTAAAGCAGTTGATAGTGTTAAGCATCAGAAATAGTGAACTGCAGAAAAGAGATAAACATCTTGGGGCACCTGAGTGGCTCAGTGGGTTAAGCCTCTGCCTTCAGCTCAGGTCATGATATCAGGGCCCTGGGATTAAGCCCCACATCAGGCTCCCTGCTTAGCAGCGAGCCTGCTTCCCCCTCTCTTCCCTGCTCATGCTCACTCTATCTCTGTCTCTCTCTTTCAAATAAATAAAACCTTAAAAAAAAAAAATCTTCATGTGTCACTGAAACTAGGCACAGAAACATGTTAAATCACCTCTGAGTAAGAAGAAAATTTAATTTCCTCAGCCATCCTACCTCATTCACAGCACAAACCACAGAGAAGAAAGGAGTTTCTGGTTGCCAGAGTAAGCTGATATTTGACAAATTTTTGCTTCAAAGAAAAGAAACAAGCTCACTTTTCTACCAAAAAGATAAAAAATAAAAATGAAAAAAGCCATCAGCTGAAAAGCTGTGTCCCAGGAGAAAAAGCATAGTCCTGCTAAAGATGAAAACTCTTTTTGAAACCTGCTGAAATAATCAGCACCCTGTCAAAAATCCACTCCATTTGTCTGCTCACTTTTCGGGACACGCCTCCCCTGGTCCCCATCTCAGCATCACCAGGTGCTGCCTCCCATCCTCTGTGCTCACACACTATCAGGGATAACAAATTTAATTTGAGCAATGGCTTTCATGGAAAAAAATCATCACATTCCTACACATCACACAAGCCAAGTTCAGACAAAAACAAGTGACTCCTTAATTTGTATTTAAAGCTCAGGATCAGTCTCCAAATAAAAATGACCAGTGAGCATCATACCCACAGAGCACAGACAATAATCTCATGAGCTCCAAATTATTCCAGTTTATATTATAATGATCCAATAAGTCTGCGTGTTCTAGTCCATAAAAATATAAGAAGAAATTTATCATTTTAAAATCATAATGCAAAATGGAGTCTGACACTTTATTAAGCACTATTTATCATGATATCATAAGGATGGTGATGGAAAATGAAACTAAAGCAATACTGTAGACGAACAATGACACAATTTGGTCTTTCTGGGGGTGCTTTGTAGTCACAGGTCATACTCCCTTGCCCTCCCTACCATGCGTCACTCTTTAACAGCTTAAATCAGAAACATTGGAAGTGAAACTCCAAAGAAGCTTTCATCATGAACATTGGTAAAAAAAAAAAAAAAAAAAAAAAAAAAAAAAACTTAATAAAACAAAGAATACTAGAATGGGATGAGACCTTAGAAATTTTCTAGAGCAGATATTCTTAACCTAGAGTCCATGGATGGTCTACTAGGGTTTGAACCTGAACACCTGAATGTTGTATCCAAAGTTTTTGCACACACTTTTCTGCAGAATGGGTCCATTCTGAGAGTTTTCACAGGGTGATGAAGGAATCTGTGAGTTGACTGCCCAGAATCCATCCTCTCCACTTTCATAACTGCCTTCTATCGTCCTTTTGGAAAACACTTCCTCCCCGTCACTCAAGAGTCCTTATACTGCAGCAGCACAAGCTCATTGCAAGCCTGGACAAGAGTGGTGCTTGTCATCCAGGTCTGGCCCCTCCCAACATCACATTCCCCAGCTGTGCGATGGCTCTAGAGATGGGCATGTGACCTAAGTCCAGCCAATCAGGCCCAATCCAAGCAAGTCACAGGCTACTTGTCTGAGGGGCTAAAAACCAGTTGAGTCCTGGTCTACTCGAGTTGAACCCAGAAAGATATAAAGCTGGGTTGCTTATAAATGCTAAGAGATGAATCTGCAATAGAACGTACCCCAGGGTATCAGGCAGTTCCCTCCAAATAAGGTGGAAACGTGAAGAGGGAGCTGTTGACACAATGATGGAGCTGAGAAGGGAGCAGAAGGGTGGGTCCCTAAAAGGTGTGTGTAAAAAAAAAAGAATATTTCATCTGCCGAGCCCTGGTAACTTTAGTTTATACAACAACCTCAACGTCCTATGGCCTCCCCCTTAGTCACTAACATATAGATATACCCACACATATACATAGATGTGCACCCACCACCTTGTCTGCAATGGACAGCCTTGGCTATTCTCCAGCCAGTTGCCTGCATGGAGAGCACGAGGACAGTTTTCCCAGAGCCTCCCACTTCAAGAGAAGCTGGAAACACAGATTGCTAAGGGTGAAACTTGCCAATCTTCCAGGCGATATAAGGGTCAGAAAAAACAAATCTGGAAAAGGGGGTCCCAGTTTGCCTCTCTCGTTCTAAACTGTAATCACCAAAGGAACAGCAACTCATTTGTCGGTGAGCCCAGGGCTGGGCCTTCTTTGCGTCCATCTTTGAGTTTAAAAAAAAAAAAAAATTATAGTAAGAGAACCTGCTTCTCCATTCAGTGGGTCTTCTCTCATTAAAATAACAAAAGTACTTCTTGCTATTAAAGCAGTAGCATGTTTTCTTTTGTTTTGTTATTTCTGAGAATCTTGTCACCTGAAATCCAGATGGGGTCAAGCTGGATTTTTCTCCCAGACCTTGGGCAGCTGACATGTGGGTGAAGGGAGACGTTGGGAAAAGTGTCCGCAGCTGGAGGCAAAAGTGAAGGCGGTGCATGTTCACCAGCATGAGGCTGTCCGCAGACAGTGAAGACAGACACAGGGAACGCCTCCCGTGCCCTTCTCTTCACAGCTGGATTTCCCAGGGCACTTAATTCAATCAGAAACTGTAAGGGTTAGTAGCATTTTACAACCAATTAAGCATGCAGGAAACAAAACACCTGACTCGGTGCCTTCCCCGCTCCCCCTCCCCCCCAGCTTCTGAAGAGTCTGTGGCCTCAAAAGTCAGCAGTTTGGAACTTCCTCCGTGAAAGAAGACACCATCAACCCAGTATAAACAACTCTTATCCCTTCTTACATTTACTGGGAGGACCCTTGAATCTGGTCAGGCCTCATTGACACAAGAATCACTCCCATTTTCACATAAGAAGCCCCCATTTCACTCAGCACGTGCCAGACGGGGCATTTATAGGAATCAGTCCAATGAGTCCTTACCACAAACCCATAAGTTAAGTCCTAATAATATCCCCATTTCATAGATGAATATATTGAGGCCAGAGAGGCCCAACTGTAAATGCCAGAACTGGGATCTGAAATCAGGATCCATTTCATAACAGAGAGCAAGACTGTACCGTTGGGCTCACTGCTTATCCTTGGACGCAGTTAGAAATTAAACTGTGATTAGAGTAGGCTTCTGGTATTATAAGGATAAACCTCTTCCGATGAAAAAGAGTTATCCAGTCTTCTCTAAATCAATAACCAAAAAAAAAAAAAAAAAAAAAAAAAAAAAAAAAACCAAAACAAAACAAACAAACACAGGCTACAGTTTTAAAACCATGTTTCACTTAGAAAATATTTATTTTCTAACTTTTATTCAATTAATCTTCAAGAAACCCTTGAAGGATGTGGTAGGGGTAGGTAAAGTCACCCCCATTTAACTACAGAGGTTCAAAAAGGTCAAGTGACACAGCCAAAGCCATCCAGCTGATTAGCGGCAGCCTCTGTTCCAATTCCTAAGCTCTCCAGCCATGGGGGCTTCCTCTCACCTCCAAAAACATGTCCAGCTCTTCCCCACCCTAGCCCTGAAAGGATCTGGCCCAAGTTCTTTCTCATCTTTTAGGTCTCCCACAGACATCACCTCCCCAGGGATGCCTTCCCTGCATCCTGCCTCAATGGGCCCCCTCCAGTCCCCATCACTTTTTACCCAGAACCTGACAGCGCTTGGCATCTGATAATCAAATACTCGCTAAATGAATGGACGAGTAACTGTATGGATTCCTGAGGGATTCCCAATTTTCTGATTTTTTTGACTTTTAATAATGACTTAATGGACAGGATTTTCTCCCTAGTATATCTAGCCAGATCCTCTTGTAGAGGGACAGATAAACATAAATATGGTCCCCAAAATATTTAAGCACCCACCTTGAGTTGACTTAAGACCACGATGGGAGCTCCCTGCCCAAAATAGACACACTTGGTCTTTAACGTCTTTCCTAATTGACTCAAAGCTAGATTCTTAGGGATGGAAAGAAGACCCACACCACAAGGGAAAGAGAAATAAAATGGTGATAAATGACTCGTTTCCCACTAAAACAAAAGGACAGTTATGCTGAGAAAAGGCTGCAGGTGGGTATGAAAGGCTGTAGGAGGGGTCCCTGGGTCTTCCCCCTGAGTTTTCATCTGTCACTCCAGGCGCTGCTGCTGATGGCAACCATGTGAAACCTGATACAATTCCCCCACCCCCAACTGGGGCCATGAGCTGTGGAGAGAGAGCACTGGGTCTGCTGGGACTTCAGTCTACTTCCAGATCCATTTCCCTGAACCCAGAGCATATTTTTGAGTCTAATTTTAATAAAGAAGGCTCTTTCCTTACAAAGATAATGGTGATGATAAATTTTCCTCAAAGGGACCCACAGCCTGGGAAAATAGGAGATTGCCTGTATTTTACCTTGAACTGTGGATGGGATCAAGTTTGTGTGCAAGCTCTAATGTGATGACTCTTAACCAAGATGACTCAGGGTACAAGTTTCCTTCTGACCATGGCTGACTTTCTTTTTAGGGGGAAGACTGCTCCCAAGTAGCCTAGTTGAATCCTTTACCAAGTGTTAGGCTTTAGAAGTAATGAGTAAAAGCATAGCTACAGTTTATTGAGTGGTTACTATGCGCCACATACTGTGTTTGATGCCTACTTTGTTTTAATTCTCAGTGTAGCCTTGCAATCCCCCCCACCCACCCATCCACCCTCCACCACCACCCAGTTCGCCAAGGAAGAATACAGCTGAACCACAGAGAGATTAGATAACTTGCCTGCCAACTGACAGGGCACCGCAAGCATCGATAAGGTTTAAATGCAGTCTCCCTAGGCAGCTTGTGTTCTGAAAGTGAGAACAAGGCTCTCTAGGAACCCAGGCTCTCTGTGCAGCTGGGAGGTGCACCAACGGATATGCTCTGGCACCTCCTGGATTGTTCTGTCCTTAGACATTGTGTGCTAAAAATCTGTGCACATGCCTCTCCGTTAAAAAAAAAAAAAAAAAAAATTAAAGCTTCCTTCCACTTCTGTAGCACCCCTTTCCTTCATGATCTGGACCTAACCTACCCCTGTGACCTTCTTTCTCCTGGGTCACCTCCCAGCTTCCACGACCACGACACTGGACCACTTTTCCTTTCCCTCCACACTGTCTCTGCTATGCCAGCTCTATATCTTTGCACATGCTGCAGCTCTCTCCTAGCCTGATTCCTCTTTCCCTCTCCCATCCTTCTCATCCAAACAGCTACTCAACAGTCAAGACCCAGTTCAAATATTCCATGTACCGGGACACCACCCTGGTGTCCCAAATATCCCAAACCTCTCCTCATTTTCTCACCATAATTATCATGTTGTAAACAATCAACTTTTGTTTCTCTGTTGCCCTAACACAAGTTTCTGCTCATAAATGTTTGTAAGATTAAAGTCCTAAAGTCTGAAATTTCACCAACATTCCAAGTACAATCTTTTTTTGGTGCGATCAGTCGTTGTACCAGAATCGTGCACTGGGCTATTTATACTCTTGAATTGCTCACATTTCTTCCCTTAGGAACTAAACGTAAAAGCAAGTGTAAGTGCTTCTTTGCCTCAAGTAAGACAGTCCATTCACCAACAGTCTCATGGCACTACACTAAACATGGAGAGCTTAAAAAAAAAAAAAAATCCATTTAACTATGATTTCTTGCTTTTTGCTAGAAAGCTTTATAAGTTGCTTCTCGGTCTCACCTAGTGGAAGGGTCACTGCTTTAGCTGGGATTGTGACAAGCCTCTGCAGAATTAGAGTACTTTATTATCGCATTAGTACTGGAAAAAGTCACATAATTAACAGAATTTATCCTCATTTACTCTGTAAAAGCACTAATATTCAATCTCTCTGCCTCTGTTTAATTACTTCCCTTAACACAACTTTTTTTTCCAAGTTGACCCTTCCTGGGCTCATCTACAGAAATGTGTTAAAACTTTTTCTCCCTCTCCTCCATTTAAGACGCTAGACTTTATTCACTCAAATAAGCATAAAAGGCACACCAGGGTCTGTCATAGTTCACACAATGCTTTTGAATTAGCAACCGTAACGGTGTCATACTTTTGTGGAGATCCTCTGTTCAGACTAAGTGATGACAGCCACCAGAATTGCTGTTAATTGTAATATGACACTGGCATTACACTCTGTGCTATCTAGTGGTAAACTAGCATTAGCTCAGGTGCCTAAGAAATTCAGAAGCTGAGACACCACAATTCTTTAAAAAGAACAGTAGACCCGCCTGACACAGGCTGCCTTCTCAAGTAACGCTTCTTCAGACCTGTTTGCTCAAGAGGATGGGAGGAACACACACACACACACACACACACACACGCGCGCGCGCGCCTGCGTCAAAATAAAGCTACCATTAGACAACAAAGCCATCATCAAATAAATCGCAAGGTGCCGTATTTGCTCTCTCTCTTGATTTTTTCTTAGAGGCAGCAAATTAATAAAGTTAAGAAACCAGACAAACAATTAGGAGAGGCTGAATGTCTGCTCCCGTTTTCCAAAACACAGAGAAAATATTGTGCCTCTTTATTTCATGTTGGGACATCCATAGCCTGGTCAGAAAGTCGGAGGCTAGAAGGAAAGAAAGGAACAGATCTTGGGTGTGAGCAGTTGGTTCATGTCTAATAGAAGGTAAGTTCTCCCCGATGAGGTCAGGGGGGTGGAGGGATGGCTAGTGAGTACCATGAGACAATGGGTCAAATGGGCCATTGTCCTGGTTCCTTAGATGGGGAGTTCTAGGCACTGAAGATACAGACGGAACTTCTCCTGTCTGGGACACATGGATGGTCAGAGATATCTACAGCAATCATCTTCCCCTTTGTGTGTCTATTAAGAGAAAAATCAGCCCCACTCCATTTTCTCTACAAGAGACACATCTCAGCTGTCATACAAAAAATAGCACACGAGGAGTCCTCATCTACCCTCCATTTTATCCAAGTGACATGCAGGAAACTATATTGGTCTTTATCTCAAAGTAGAATAACCTTACGAGCCTGTAAACATAATATGTATGACCCATGTCCGCTGGGAAAGAAGAGTCTTCTCCTACCTTCAAGTTTTAGTTCAATCTTCCCTTTGTCTGTAGCACCTTCCTCACCCTCTTAAAGTCCCTCCAGGTCTGGCTAAGAACTCTTCTTCCAGTAAGACTTCCCAGAGTCTCCCATTTGGAGTTAATGCCATGTTTCTCCATCCATCTAAGGCATTCAAGGTCTGAAGGTATCTTTCTTATGGTACTTACCAAGGTCATTTCATATACAGGTTATCTACGCATGAACCTGATTGGATCACTTGGCTGTGAAACAATGTGAAGGGAGTCCAGGGGCTAAGGATTTGCCTAACCTCAGTGACTAATTGATTTTTTACTCCAAAACTGCCCTTCACTTAACTTCTGTTCAAATGCCTCATCATTCCCTGAAAGTTTGCTAGCTAATTCCCACCTCCAAGCTTCTACACATACTGTCCCCACTGCCTGAAATTCTGTCTACTCAAAGGAAACAAAATCCATTCTTTAAGGCTGACACCAAAGCCTCCTTGACCACATTGGCCAAAATAGACCATCTAGATTCCCACAGCCTCTATTAATACCACACTGGTCCCTTATCACCTTGTAATTTCTTATCTGCATTTACAACTTTTATCTGCCCAACTAGATTATAAGTGCCTAAATGGAGATACCATATTTTATATAACCCTGTTTCCTCCATGGTGTTCAGTAGAACCTTGTTTGTGTATCATAAACGTCCACTATATGGTAGATAAATGAACTTTAGTCCTGTATTTTACTTTGGCATCTCCTGAGAAATAAGACAAGTATTGATTGATAAACTCCTACAGTACTGGCAAAATTTTTGCTTCTGCTACTACTGTGAAAATATCATCATGATTACTATCATTCTTGTTCTTCTTATTAGAATTACTGTTGAGTGCTTACTATGCGCAATCTAATTTGCCAAACACTTTACTAATATTATCTCATTGAATCTACACAGTAACCTTAAGGTAGCAACTTCTAATATAGATAGTATTAGTAGCCCATTCATCTGAGTCACACATCTAGTAAGTGAGAGAGCCTGGATTCAAACCCAGGTGTGACTAAGGTCTATATCAATGTTTTTGTTCACTCAATAATTTGTATCCAATGTATCACTGTTCAGAATATGTTCCAGATGTTTGTAAATGGTGCTTTTTCATCTGCCTGCCTATTCACCCTGATTCTCAAGGATAGGCATGAGGATCTAGAATATAAAAATGGCCCCACTCAGAGTTTAGAGACAAGCCACCCTTATGTGGAAAGGAGCCACCTCTCATAGTTTCCACTGCCAAGAGACTTAGCCACCATCTTGGCGTGGTGCTCTTTGGTGCCACTGAACCCTCCTCACTTTTAGGAGGACAAGAAAACCCTCTCAGCCTTTTGACTCCCTCGCTGCCATGCTTTTCTCAGTCCACGTGGCCAGCTGGAACTTTAAAAGGGTTATTGCTTAATGCTTTGCAAGACAGACAGGTGACATTTCTGATTGCTCAGGGTCACCTGCTCTTCCTCCCCTTCACTCCTAGCCCACAGAACACCCTGTGTCTCCACTGCAGGCATGTCTCAGGGTGTAAGCACCTTTGCCTCAGAACCCTAGCATTGTCATCATTATCTCCGCCCCCAGTGCCCTGTACAGAGGCAAACTCGGGGGCCTCTCACACTCAGCTGTTCCACCCTGTCAGTCTCACAGGCAGCGGGACACACATTCCAGAGGCGGGGGGATTAACCTCCAAGATGACACTCAGTTTTAGCTTTAGCCTCTCTAAATCCTCAACAAAAACTTTAACAGCCAGATCTGATTTAGGACCTTAACTGTAAATCTCTCTTCTCATGCACTCACTAAAGGGATGAGTAGAATCAGCTCAGACCTTTTCTAGTCATTTGTCCCCTATGTTTCCTGGAGAATTCAATGGGTGATAGGTAAGAACTTTCAACATCACGGAGCCTTATTTAAAGGCAAGTTAAAAAAGAAAAGAAAAAAGGAACTGGAGGGTGGGGAGAAACATTAATCAATGCCTCCCATGACATAGTAAGCACAGAATATGAGACACGGATGGGAATTTATAAAAAGATGTGAAGCAACATCATTCATTTTCAGAAACGAAGTCAACTTGCTTGAACGGGGAAAAACAGCAGTAACCGAATTTGTTCGCAATTCTTAGAGCCTTGTTGATCAGCAACTGAGCCCTGCCATGAGAACAGATCTCCTTTTCACTCAAGTGAGGATCTGGAGGGGTATTTTCAAAAGTAAATAAATGGCCACAAAGAACAAAAAAGATCAGTAGAGAACTGAGTCTCTCAAGAACATCCCTGACAAAATAAACCCCATGTTTATGTATACTCCCTCCACTGGCCTGAGCCAGAAATCTCCCCTGCAACTTAAAACCAACTGCACAGGAGTTGATAGAAATGTCCGGAATTAGCTTAGTCAAATGCTGCCTTAAATAAACGCTCTTCTGGAGCTTAACAAGATGCTAATGCCAAAGCAGTTTAGTTTGACCGTAGCAATTCCCATTTTTTTGCCATCATGCATCACATTATCTTTTCTTTGGTTATATGGTACCTTTAGGTACCACTTAAAAATTCCAGTTGGTATATTTTAAAATAGTGTCTAGCTTTTTCCTGATTATAAATGTTGAGTCATCATTTAAAAAAAATTTTAAATCCTCAAGTCATAAATAAATAAAAACCATCTGTACCTCATCTCCTCCCAGTCTTTCCATGTATATACAAATTTTATAATATACAGATTTTTATATTCTTTTTTCATCTTAAATAATCTTCAAATAGTACGGTTTGTGGGGGTTTTTGCTCTATAACATTTCCTCTTGTAGAGTAGACATTCAAAAAATCTATTGTTTGATTACTTTCGAGATTTTGTTATTATAAATAATACTTTGGTGAACATCCTTGGACATAAAATTTTATTTGCCTATCTGAATATTTCCTCACAATAATTACCTAGGCCAGGTCAAAGGGGCATATTATTTGAGAACGAGTGTAAAACAATTTCATTTGAAAATGTTACTGTGGGTCAGAGTAACGTGTGTGTCAGCCAAAGTAGGTGGGGGAAAATTAAAAAAAAAAAAAATGACCCTTGAGTTGCCCAATGATACAGGAAAGTTTTGATAACTTGGGTCCCAGGGTATCTGCATTTGTAAAAAAACAAACTAAACAATGAATACATTGCATATGCACAGGTCCAACTGTGTTTTCACCTGTAGCCATAGAACGTATAAATACCCAAGACAACATAGTCATCATCTTAAGTTAGAATTAACCACAAATGAAGGCAGCCGCTAATACTGCTCTCACTGCGCCTGTCACAGGGCTGAGGAAAGGACTCAACTCCAGCAAAGCCAGTTACATACTGGACATAGTCAGGGTTTGCCTCAGGCCCATGCTATCACCAAGATGTCATGACCAAGAGTAGGGTGAGAGAAAGCCCATTTTAAGAGATCTTTGCCTAAAGACTAAAGGGAATCCCTTATCCCTGAGAAACTGCATCTTTGGTAAAGTAGGCATCGTATCACGAGCTTACACTTTAAGGAGGATTTAAAACAAGTGACCTATAATATGGCTATCATTTTCCTAAAATCATACACGGAAACTGTTCAACAAGACTGTCTCAGCAAGAAAACCACTGCTTCATTATACCAAACTTCTCCCAGTGAATTCCACAGATCCTACCTCTGATGCTAGAAGTTACCCAGTTTTCCTGAGAGATGTGCCTCACATACAGCTGACAGTGTCTCAACTTTGTACATGCTCTCTTCCCATCTTCCCATTGTCTCGTGCCACAAAGGCCGCCGCTTCCGACCTGGCCTCCAGCAATCTGGTCACAGCTGCATCTCATTTGAAGTCCGTTATGTTCCTTTATGCTAAAGAAATGGATTTCCCAAACCCTCTGAGCTCTCTCAGGCCTCCTCAAATGCTATTTCTTCCCCCTTACATAGATCCCCACCCTGACCACTCCTGGTCTAGAAGAATCCTCTGTATTTCCACAAAATTATCACAAATGCCTTCTCTCCTCCTGAGAATCCTTCCCAAGTTCCTCTAGGAAAACCCAAACCCTTCCACCTCAAGGTTCCCACGGCACATTCCTCTAGGACCATATCTATCTACCATGCTACTTAGTGACTACTTAACTACTGATCTCCCAACTAGAGAGTAATATCCTTGAAGATAAGATCAATGTCTTCATCCCTGTATCCTCGGAACCTGGGATATAATTTATAAATATATGCTTAAATCTGAAAGAACAGTAAGCAGGTAGGTAGCATGAAAAAACACTACCTACAACAGAGAAATAGCTGAGAAACCAAAATAAATGAACTGAAGGCACCAAGAGCCCCAAGACATTCCAGCTGTGAACTGCGTGTGCAGAGCATGACGACTTATTGTAAGGAACCACATGCTGGAATGTTTGCAAAACCAAATTGTGCTAATGAAAAACATCCACAGTTTTTTACTATGTGGCAATAATCTTATTTTTTTTCTCAAAAGGGAGAATATCATTTAATGATAAACACAAGTTCTGTAAAGTCTCACTGATATCATCCAAACATTTTCTTTGGTGCATTCTAAACATATTTGATATAAATGATGCCAGAATCACATGCAAATACACATGACCCCAAAGATGAATGGCAGAAAATGTAGAGAATTCCCAGAGTTAGGAAGGGAGAAAATCAAAGCCATTGAGTCAAGGGTTATCTCAGATCTGAAGAGAGTACTGGTTCTAAAGAGACCAAGGGCAGGTATTGAGGGTTTTTTTAAGCTCTCAAACACTCTCTGGTCTTTCTGATAAGGCAAAGAAACAAGGAGAGCTACTGCAACACCACGATGCTCCTGGGCTACAAGAATAAGCAAGAACTACAGGGGTCATCTAGTGTAGCTTCCCACCCTAAGAAGGGATCCCTTTCCCAATGTCTTTGACAAAGGGGGGCTCGGGCAACTCTATGCCTGTCCTGGGAGCTGGAGATGAAAAGCAGAAGATGGGAAAGCTCTCTCCCCTCATGGACCTGGCATTCTCATGGAAAAGGAGGACAAAAAGCAAGAAAACAAACTCATAACTAAACATAATAATGTTGATAATTGATCAGAGCTACTGGAAGAGAGAAAATGGCAGATGGGAAGTGACTGCAGGGAGGAAGGAGGGATCTTTTAAACTTCCCTGGTAGTCAGGGAGTTTTTTGAAATGCTCTTCTGGCTGAGACCAGCAGGACAAGAAGGAGCCGGCCATGCCAACATCTAGAGGAAGAGCATCCCTGCCAGCACAAAGGCCAGTGTGACTAGAGAGTAAGCAAGGAGGAAAGTGATGTGATCTGTGCCAGAGGGGAGACAGCATCAAACAGGATCGTGAAGGTGTCCCATCATGGGGTGAAAGTGCCTCCCATCCAAATGGGACAGCACTGTGAGGATATTCCCTATGTCCCAGAGCTGTATTCTGCCTTCCTGTCATTTACCTTCAGAAACTCCCATTTTAGCATGAGTCCAGAAAGCAACACTCCCTTCTTCCCCAAGAAAACACTTCAATAATTTAAAGTGGCCACTTGATCTTCTCAGGCCTCTTTTCCAGAAAAAGCAAATCTTTTTCTTCTACCACCTCAGGACATGATTTATAGATGCTTAACCTTCTTAGTCATCCTCTTCCAAATAATTCTCTCATTAGACAACATCCCTCCTGAACCATGCCTTCAGAAATGAACAGGCCCCCTGACTGCTAGGGCCACTCGCAGGGTGCTTAAGTTATGAAATCAGACAAACCAGGTTCCAATCTGGGCTCTACCACTTATCAGTTGTGTGACCTTAAAAAAAATCAATTAACCTCTCTAAGCCTCTGTCTTCTCATGTGTGAAATGGGACTTATAATATCTGCATGGGAGAATTGTTGTGAGGATTAAATAAGAGAATGTGTGTAGTAAAGTCCACAGGGTCATGAATAGCATGTAGTAAATGTTCAGTAAAGTTTAAGTTGTTTCCATTATCACTAGTTGTTGTTGTTAGTATTAGTATTAGTATTAGTATTAGTATAGAATCTCTGTCAGTCTCCATCTTGGTCTAAAACCTCTATCAGTTAAAATGAAGGCTAAATAAACATTTGTTTATGTTTTTCCTAGCTTTGTTGTGTTTGCAGCAGTGGGGTCCAGGGAACAGTTCGGGGGCTAGAAGCTGTGTAAACCTCTTTCTCCCAATGTCTTTTGCATATAATACAATAGCCCTAATCTGATCATGGGACAGAGAAAGATGAATGCAGCATTACACCATAACATTGGGATGCATCTAGCCTCCAGTTACTGCAGAAATAAAACCATGCTCATATGACACAGATAATGCTGCATATAACTGAACAATGTCTGATCGCCTTCCAGGGGGCAAGAGAATGCTCTCTCGCATCCTCTCCATCCTCATTGGAGCCCACACAGAAGTCCTTAGTAAACACTGAGGAGTGAAGGAGGGAGGAAGTCACTGAGAAGTCTACCTAGACTTAAAGGATCACATCTGATGATGAAACTCACGCAGTCTTGGCTCTCAGAGGGACCCAAAGAGCATACATCATAGGCACAGAAACAGAGACTCCGAAACATGGAAAAGGACTTGCCTAAGGCCACATCCCTAACTTGGGTCAACCCTAGGACTCTTAATCTCTTCCCAGGAAACCATGTTAGCGACTGACTCCCAGACAGTCCTCGTGCCCCCTTCAAAGTCTTCTTGCAGAACTATCCTATACGACAGAGGAGAGTAGGTTCCCCATTTCCATGGTTTCCATCCCTAGCTCATGCGAACCCAGAGTTCCTTTGGGAGTAGAAAGTCAAGGCTGGCATCCCCAAAGCTGCATAAATCTCTCACCTAAGGAACATCATCATTTTTCTCTTGTCACAACTCTTCCAGCCTAATATTTGACAGCTCCGATCGGGTACTGTCCAAACATTTATTAAAACATTTTAAATGATGAATATATCCAATTATTACTATTAATGCAGCTAATACTGACTAATGAGGGGGAAACGCAGGAGCTGGTGTCCCGCAATTCATTACCCCTGCCTTGTCAACAATTCAAAGCCCGAAACCTAATCATCCATACCGGGTCTTGTTATATTTCACACGTCACTTTTAATAAGTCACTCAGTGCCTATAAATTAATGTAACATGTCGGCGTTTATGAGTGCGGCTTTGTCGCTGTTAACAAATGATGTTCTGGCCCATTCTACAACAGCTAGGCAGTGACGAATGATGGAAGATGATTTCTTTCCAAACTATAAACTATACCCTGGGGATTCCAGTAATACATACATACATATATACATACAAATACATACGTGAGTGTGTATGTGTGTATATATATGTATCTCCACATATTTTATACATCTAAGCACATACAGACATACCCACACAAACTAACAAAGCAAGCCAACAAACACATAGGCACAAATGTGAAATAAATGTGATGGATAATTTGTGGCAAAGAGCTGTGCAATAACCCTTATACATTCTTCTCCAAAAGATTAAATATACAGCACTGGGAACCATGACAGTCCCATAAATGTGGTCAATGTCAATTTCAAATTTGTTATAAGTTCTGGTCTGTTGCTCCTGGCCAGGTTTCAGGACAACCTGACATCCCAACTAATAATGAAGGCCCAGTGGTGTTGATGAAAAAGGGAGGGTCAATGTTATGATGAAAATACCAGCAGTTAGAGGAAGGGTCCACATTTTTATGTCAAATTTGATGGTCGCTGGATGTTGGGATGGAAGAGAGTACTTATTGGCTTCTAAACAGATCTGGATAATTTACATTTCCTTCTAAGCCATGACTTCATATTTCACAAAATCATTAGCATGTAACTTGGGTGTAACCCAACCTCTGTATTTTCATTGGATTCAAGAGTCAAGAAGAGAAGACACATCCTTAACAGGTGTCCTTTTCTGTTCCCTTGCCATGCCCGAGGCCACTCTGGCACTGACAGAAGAGTCTGGATCCTCACACACGTGTGTTGAGCACTACACACAATGACAAAACTCTAGGAGCAAAGAAGGCCAGGAATTTCCCTGGTAGTTAATCTACATTCCAGGCCACAGCTTTGTGGGCTGAGTTCTTCATGTAGACAACTCTCTCCACATGCCTTGATTTTGGAAAAATACAATGCGTGCCACTTTTTGGAGTGTACTAAAGCTTCCAGGGAAATTCAAAGTGGGAGAAAGGAAGAGAGGAAGAAGAACCATGAGTGACTATGGACCCCGAGAAATAATCTGGGGGTTTCAGAGGGGAAGGGATGGGGGGAAGGGGTGACAGGGTGATGAGTATTAAGGAGGGCACATGCCGTGATGGTCACTGGCTGTTGTACTTAAATAATGAATCACTGAACACTACATCGAAAACTAATTAGGTACTATACAGTGGTTAACTGAACAAAATTAAAAGAAAAACATATTTCTTTTAGAGGAGAGAGGGGTAGTGGGAGAGGGAGACAAGCAGACTGTCTACCCACTGAGCACAAAGCCCTGACACAGGGCTTGATCCCAGGACCCTGAGGTCATGATCTAAGCCGAAATCAGGAATCAGACATTCAACTGACTGAGCCACCCAGGTGCCCCCATACAGTTATTTTTTAAATTATTATTGTTTTCTTTCTCTCTGCCATCCAATTTTAATTCCAGAAATTGATTCTTCTTAATAAACATGAAAATTAACAAAATTCGAAAAAGTATGCTTTTGAAAAGCTTGAAATGGATCCTACAGTGTCTTTATCATACCTCCTCTATGACAGACTTTCAGCCATTTACACTCAGAGCCCATTTTCACTCATCTTTCCCACTCACCTCCAAAATTCAGAGGACACCTTCACTCCTGACTATACAAACCCTACAAAAAACTTAAAAAAAAAAAATTCCCCCTGAAGATTGTATCTATCCCTGATAATTCTGTAGTAGTTTTGTGGCAAGGATTTAGCTCAAACACAGTGGCCAAGATTCAAATTAAAGTTATCTGAGAAACAAATAACAACAAAAATAGATACTACAGATCTTCTGCCCTACTCCCCAATCTACCATTAAATTAATATTCATAAAGAAGAGCTTTAATTTAACTGCCTAAACAAAGATTCATGTTTTGCAAACCCAGAGTCTATAGACTTTCATATTACTCATGGCTCAGAGTTTAATCTGTATCCAAGAAACACTGGCCGTGCTACACGTGCTGCTTGTTTTCTCTCTTTAGTTTCTTTTTAAAGGAAACTAAAGTAAATGGTGCAAACATGTTTTCATTACATGTTTATTACAAAAGTATCTGAGTTGTACTTAGCCCAGCAGGGACCGCATTGCCCAATTTGTTTTCCTGGGGTCTGCAAATGTCTTAGTCAAGTCTAACACCCTCCACACAGACCCAGAGAGTGGAGAGACACCGAGAGTGATGCAAGGGCACTCTTTCTTGTTATTTGAAAATTGGGCAATGTGTGATGCTCAAGAAAATGGTTGGAAAGTACAGTCTGGGGTCACATACCACACAGTCAAGTGGAAAGGCTGGTGGACCAATGCGTTGAGTGATGACTTGGTGCCCCAGTCTACTGGTGTTTGCACAACTTTGGGGCAATAAAGATGCTGGAAGAGCGGCAGAGCAGGCAAGGGCCATGGCCTTACGTTGCCAGGGGTGGGGATAGGAGTGGCATAAGTGAAACTTGAGGGGATTTCAACATGCGTGATGTTGAAAGCATTCCCTCATAACCTACTCTTGAAAGGATTCAAAATGACTTCATAAAGCCAACTCACAGCCACCGAAGGAGGGTTTATGTTCCCCCGACAAAGAGGGAACGGGAAAGAAAAAAAAGGATGACGTGTAATTTTCCTTCAGAAGCCTGAAGGGAGGCATTTGACTTTATGTCCTTCCCGGGCTGATGTCTTCTGGAGTGTGTCAGAAGGAAAAGGCACTTGGGATGTGTGTGTGTGTGTGTGTGTGTGTGTGTGTGTGTGAAAGTGAGGCAGAAATGGAAGACACTAGAACTCTGGGCACTGTGTGGAACGAATGCAGAACACTGTCTGCTCTGGTCGCTCTATAAAGATATCAACCCAGGAGGAGACAGCTGAAAAGTGCTTTTCCCAGCAGAGGACTTCACAAGGCACAGCAAAATCCCTCTGGGAATAGGGACAATTTGCATAACAATGTGCTGTTACTTATCAGGGGACCCAAAGGATAGGATACCCTTAGAAAATGTACCCTACTTTTCAGTCCAGCTCATCGCAGAGAAGGGCGCTGCCATTCAGTTGTTGCCATTCAGTTGTCCAAGCAGAGGAGGGTGGACCTCCCCCCTCTTTTAGTATTATCTTACCACACAGAGTCGATGAAATGCTCATAGTTCCTCTTCCAAAACATTTATTTGTATTGCCATATTGGTGGTGCCCCCCCCTTTTTTTTTCCAACTTTGGCACAGGTCCTCATATGCACCCCCCAAATTTATTTTATTTTTATCTTTGCATCCCACCCAATTCCAAAGTTTCCCTATTCCCCTTTCATTTCACTATCCTGCCTTTTCTTCTAGGCAGTGACTTAGAATCACGCCTGACACATTCAGTTCTCCATCTTGAGAACACTGGAAAGATTGTCTTTATTCTTTCATGAAGATGATTGGAGGGTCTATTCTCTGCTGCACTAGGGGACACCTATTTTGTTTGCCTTTCTTTTGAATTTGAAAGAGGCACCTCTGAGGGTGATATTTATTCCTGCTGTTTTGTTTTGAGGACCAGGTAGAGAGACTGTTGAAGAAAGCCCAGAGAAGGCAAAATTCTAATTCTGCAAAATGCCAAGCACTCACAAAGGGCAGGGTTTCGTGCTCCAAAGGTGCTAACTGGTGATCAACAAGCATTCTACCTGGTGCCCGATACAAAGTTTCCTTCTTTGCCCAAGCACATTGGCAAGGGCTAGATACAGAGGGCTGAAAGCAAACGTGCACGCCCTCCACTTCAACCCAAGGTGAAATAACATGTGGCCACATTACCAGAAACACAATGTATTGGGAGGTCTGAGGTGCTGTGAAGATCTCCCCTGCTCTCTCATGCACTCAGGCCTCCTAAAGCCCCACATCATTTCTGGAAGTCATAATTTAGGAGAGACAAGGGGGAAAAGTCAGTAAGAGAAGCAATAAAACTTCATTTAGCATCTATTATAGACCCTGGATGATGTTCGATGTTTTCCAATATTATCACCATTTTAAGGATGAGCAAGCTGAGGCTTAACCGCGTAGCCCATGGCCACAGAGCAAGGTAAGTAGCATATCTGGAATCCAAACTGATGTCTGGTTGGCCCAATGCCCTTGCTCTTTGCACTGGTCTATGTTTAGCATCGAGTGATCAAGAGCTCAGAGGACTCCCTACAATGTTGAAGGAGACTATCTGAAGGAACATTTAGTCTGAAGAGAAGCCTTGATGAGACAAGATAGCAGTGCCCAAATATTTAAACTATCTGTTCTGTGGCTAAAGCAGTTCTGTCCTTTTTTAAAAACCTATTAGAAAGAATAAGGACCAAAAGACTAAACGTTTCATCAAGCAAATTTCTGTTCAACAGAAGGAAAGTACACTGTAATGGTTCGAGATGGGCTGCCTTATGAGAGGATGGGTTCCCCATCACTGCCCAAGTTCAAGAATAGACCGGACACCGTTTGGCAGAAATATCAAAGCAGTGAGGTGTTCATAGAGCCGGACATTAATTTCCCTTCAAGTCATGAGTCTATGACCAGCAGAAGCTTGCAGAATTTCAACTTCTGACATGCTGATCGCTGCAGAAAACAGACTAAGAAATCAGAATCAAACACCAAGTAGTCAGAAAAAACAAAGTTCTACAATTCTTCATTACCCTCCACCCTCTTCTTAATGAATTATGTTCTAGATACAGTTGACCCTCCTGAAAAAAATGTCCCACAACCAAATTAACACAACTGTTGCTATTAAGAGTAGTTAAGTAATAATAATAATGGTAGTAGTAGTAATAGTAACAATAATAATAATAAACACAACCATCCGAATAGGGAGGAGATAGCCAGCAAGTCATTCTTGTAGAAGATCACAGGTCTACAAAGGCATTCAAAAGGTATTCAACAATCAGTCTCGTTTGCGTTATGGCAAATAATGTTCTGACTTTATGAGAGGGCCAGGGGTCTGAAGCCCATCACCACAAGTATGAACAGGGAATGAAGGAACCACAAAACATGAGGACAGAGAACGACGAATTTAATCATCTCCTTCTACAGATGGGGAGACCGAGGCTTGGGCAGCTTGATGGACTTCCTCAGTGGCACACATTTCATTAGCACATTTCATTACCACCGCCTTCCCCAGACTTGGCCCTGTGGCCCAGGACCTCTTTCTCTAACAATGCACCAAACTCATCCTTTAAAGCTGGATTTCAACAAAGCACAAGGCACCGGCTTGGACTGTCAGAACCAAGGGTTTGATAAAAGCCCAAAAGAAGACAGACAGTTATCAGAGCAGGAGCACAGGTACTCGGTAGAATTGCAGCTATGTCCCTCCATAACATAGATCATGGGCTGAGAAAATTTTTTAAATTCTTCACAACTCAATTCCATTGCCAAAACAGACACTAACAAGTAGCCAGGAGGGACACAGTTTTCTCAGCCCCAAGGTGGCCTTAAGCTTCTTACTGTCTTTAGATAGGATTCCCCCCATGTACCCAAGCAGAAAGATTTTAGTCTGCTCTGATTTGGGTGATAGAATGGAGGTAAATAAGAATGTAAAATATTCACAGCTGAATTTTAATTTTAAAATCTGCTTAGCACACAACTCAGTCTTGTCAAGTGAGTTGTCACAAGCTCCTAAGAACTATGTAATTTATTCCTGGGCCACCCCCCAGTGTACAGACATGGGCATTTACTCTGCAGGATATACTGAGTAAATGAAACAGTGATCTAATTTCATCTTTAATCATATTTCTCTTTTCTGTGTGTATATTTTTAAGGAAATATTAGTTAATCAGAGCCCTCTTATCTAGCATTGATTCAAATGCAATGGATACGTGCTAAGCGATTATGACACGCCAGTTGCTATCCCTGGGCAAGGCCAGAAGTCTCCCGGAGCACAGCCTCTTTAGATACCAAAACAAGCTAATATTCTGGCTTTACTGAGAAATGTAGCTTGTCCAAGGGCTCTTCTGTAGAGAATGATACAAATTTCCTATCCTCCTAGCAACATTAATCGACAAAACCCACTGGCGTGTACAGCACCCTCCCGGAGCCGTCAAAACTCTCATTCATTCCCAGTCTTACCCCCTGCACCATTTTCCTATGATGGAGAGGGACTCTTGTGACTTTAGGAAGACTTTTTTCATTAGTACATGTGGATCTTCCGTTCGTAAAAAAGGAAAATTGAGAAGAACCCCATTTAGTGAGTGGAACTCACACAACCTGAAGAAAAAGACAGTTGAACTGCACAAAAAGGACTGCCTTCCCTCCTTCCATAATTTCAGTTTCTACACCCTTTTAGTACCTATTCCCTACCCCTGCCATTCTCTTTGGCTCTATTGAATCCCCAGCTCTCTGGAAGGATTCACCCCGGCCCTGGCCCTACCCTAGTGTTCTCTGAACTTCAGTCATTTGTAAAAGCACGTTCATAATTTTTGCCATGTTTACATAATACTTGCATTTTTTTATTTAATAATTTATGGATATTGACTGGCTTCCTTTTACTACCAATACATTTTTTTAAATGACACTTGACATCGTTATGAACACAAGCCAATGCCACTTGCCTTAGCTAGAGGGAAGCAATACAAATAAAAATAAATGAAAATAAAACAAAGAAAATTCACTGAATTTTAACTAAATGTTGTTTCCTACCAAAGGGCATTTGTTGAACCCAGAGATGAATTAAGTTGGAGAGAGATATTAAAGACAGAGTCGCACCCAACTGGGACCCTGGCCTGATCAGAAGGACTAAAAGAAGCTTTACATGAAGTAATTTCCTGAAGTCATTACCTGATCCAGTGTGATGCAAAGACACAGACGGATACCACCTCAAAACTCACAACCTTCCAACTTAAAATCATCCCGCGCCCCACCAGTGGCACACGGATGTATTTTCAGAAGCAGTGAATTGGCTGATCAAGGTGTAGCAAAGTGCATATCACACATAGAAGGGAGGGCAACCTGTGTGACGGAAAGAAGGCTAAAGGGAAAAGATTGATCAGTCTTGGGAGAGGAGATGGAAGAAGGTTTGTTAAATGATTTGTATAGAGTTGGAAGTCCCTAAACCAGCAGAAAATTCATGAGTTTCCACTGGTGCAGGAGAGAGCTAAAATATATCAGCAGTAGGTTATGAGCTGCCATGAATTTTTCTATCTGTGTTTCCTCTTTAAACATGGAAAATGTCAGTGAAATACCAGCAAAGCACGCTCCGTGGTGAGTCCGGCTTTTGATACTGATTAACATTAGCATGTACTTTTGAAACTAAATAATGCAAAAAAAGGAAAGAAAAAAAGAGGAGCTACAACTACAGTATATTCCCACCCTTGAATAAATTTCAAAACAGTGTGATGTATGTGGAATAGAGATCAAGTTGGCAGAAAAGAGAAAAGAGCATTAGGAAGGCAAAATAAATAAGTGCACAGAAACTGTCACACAACTGAATTGAGACTCAGTATTTAATTAGGGACAGCAAGCCTGAAAGCCTCCTTGGTAAATGTCTACCCAAAGCAACCACGTGTTGGTTAACACTGAGACATACAAACTGATCAATAGTACAAAACAAAAGGGCTCAGGTATGCATGTAGAGTCATACATCATTTCAATAAATTATGCTGTGTGTAAAGACAGGGGGTTTTGGGGGGGGTTGTTTTTTGTTTTTTTGTTTTTAAGAACAATCATTCTGGGATCAAGAGCTAAATCATTTCAGCCACATCTTGATTTCTGCAAAACTCGGCAGGAATTATAAGGCTTAACAGCATCCTGACAATTAGCATATTATAAATACAAAAATGATATATTAAAGGGAGAGGAGGGAAAAAAGGCCAGCGTTTTACACCTACAGTAATATAATTCCACTACTTAATGCAAAGTAACAGGCCTCAGAGTGTTTGGGATCCTCTCGTATGGTGTTATCTTCTCTATCAGTAAATGAGACTATGTGAACAGTACAACCTATAAATAATTCAAGGCCTGAGATGGCAATTATAGAACCATGCACAACTAGCATGAATATTTTATGAAGGCTAAAACAGCCCTCAGAATGAATCATGGTGAGATGAACACACACACACACACACACACACACACACACACACAGGCAGTTTTGGCCAAATTGTATTCCAAGACAAGGCTTCTCTTTGATCCCTGGCACACCTTTATTTTACAGGAACAGTGCCCATAATTATATATTTTTCCTTTCTTGAATTTATTTCTTAAAATTCAAACACAGAGGATGGGGGAGAGGTTTTGCCAGTAGGGTAGAAGAGCTTGAAATAGAGGAAGAAAGACAAGCCATTTTTAACCCGAACTTGTGCTGAGAATTCTGAGCAATTTTTTTTTTAACCTCTCCAAATGGACTCCACAAAAAGTATAGAGTTTCAACGCATCAAAACTGAAAATGAAACCAGTATCCCTTTTTTATGACTCAAGCAGAAACACATCCTACTCGAAAACTTCCCTCGTATAAATAAGCTTTTATTTCTAATTATTCCTTGAGGAATACCTGTAATCCCCGCTTTCACTGCCTTTATAAGACAAAACAAATATTACTGAGCCATAAGCCTGAGCAAACAAGGTACTATATTTAAAGGAACAGCCCAGATGTCATACTTTACTAGGAAATGAGCAGTACTCTAAGTCTTGAGCTGTTTCTGTAACCAAAGGATGTGCACAGCTTTACAAAAAAAAAAAGAAAGAAAGAAAGGAATCATGTGAATTCATGTCTTGATTTCGCTATGCAATGTACTTGTACTATTTGAATAAGAGTAAATATTCATTTGAATCTTGCAGATTAGTATTCATTTTTTCACCCATCTTTTATTTACATATACTCAATAATATACATGTGGTTAGAGAAAACACTACTGCCTTCATAGAGGCAATTTTAGCATAATCCACTTGCTTAATTACTACTTAAAGTTCTCTGACTTTTCTTAGTTTCTTTACACAAGATCTTTAGATTTATGACACTTTTCCCATGACTATGTGCATTTCCCTCCCGGTTACAGCAAAAAGAACTTTTAGAACTCTAGGATCTTAATACAAGATAGAATCTCAGATGTCATCTGGTCCAACTCTTTCACTTTGCAAATGAGAAAAGTTTACAAACTAGTTGAAACAATAGGACTGATAATAATATTAGATATAATAATATTGGAAACAATACAAATGAGTAACAACTTTGAATATTTACAGAGACCTTGCAATAAAAGCAGGCACAGTGCTTGCAGACTTTGCCTCCCCTGGTTCTCTCTAATACCTCGACTAGTTAGGCCCTATTATTGTCCCCATTTAAAGATGAGGAAATGCAGGGAATGGAGGCTTGGGGAGGTTAAGAATATCTCCTACTCAGTCCTGTGACCCTTCCCATCTGCGGCATGCTTTGGGAAAGCACGTCAGAATTCCGTCCTTAAGCCTCAGCTCTTAGACGTTTTTATGATATGGAATCATTGATTTTTACCGGAGACTTCCTAAATGAGAGACACACTGATGCTTTCCATTTTACTCTGCCTGCTGCTTCATAGGACCTCAGAGGGCGAAGAAAAAAATAAAAACAAAACAAAAAACAGAAGCTCCTACAACTTACATAGAACGTCAAGAACACATTTCCAGAAAATATTTGGCATTCCCTTATAATTCCGTCTTTAAAGCTCTGAGCTGTGGCCCTACTGGGTGCCCCCCTCCTGCTGGATTGAAGCCAGAAAAGACCTCGAGAGGATGCAGCCCAAGGCAACAAACTGAGACACAACCTACCACAGAAGCCAACAGGCAGGTCCCTCTGGTGTTTTGATAGCCTTCTTTTGTGTTTTGTTAATGCAAAGGAAATACAAAATAGTATGATTGCCCCCTCCCTGCTCCTGCCCAGCTCTGGATGTTAACATCAGAACGATAACACATGCAGGTCTTTTTCTACTAGCGCATGAAGCTGGTATAACAGATGACCCTGTTTGCTCTTTTCTTTTAAGTGTTCACTCCAAAATATGCATGACTTTAGGCCCCAAGGTCAGAGAAATGCCGTGATGTTGTAAGAGCGTAAGGACCTGAGTAAACGAATGGGCTTCGGGCATGCATTTCTTTGAGACCTCTCCCTCTGCACCTCCTTTCCCACTGCGCCCAGATGTCAGAGCTTCCACCCCGTAGTTCCAAACCCAAGTGGGAGAAGGTGTCCAGAAAAGAAAATCCGAAGTCACAATAAAAAACAGTCTCCGGACCCTCGCCTCCTTTCTTCGTGGAGACTCTAGGGAGCTGGAGTATCATTTATTATTTACACGCAACTGAATGGGTTAATCTTTTCTTTTCCTTATTTTGACAACCATGTTTATCTTTTGAAAAGGCTAGCAGAGGCTCAGTGTGGCACTGGAGCGCTAACTGCTAACACATGGGCTCTGCTACGTCTCGGCAAAAATGTCTTTCATACTTGAGAGGCACGCCGGCCAAGATCAACACCCTGAGTTTGATTTTCTTCATCATGAATTGACAGCTTATTTATCTCCATGGAAGAACTTTTTAAGCCCTTTAGTCATCTAGGCAACTTAGGAGGCATTCAGCTGACTGTTCAAAAATATTATGATAGCTTCGTAAGAAATAGAGACTAAATTATTTCATTCCTGTTAAGCCATTCTCCCTTGAAAGAGACATTTTGGTGACCCTGACTTATAAGAATAACCAAATATTATAAACGCACGTGCACGCACCCCCTTTTCAGTTGGTATTCTCTTTCGAAGACTGTTGTAGACCTAATCCAGTGCTGAGCGTACCAAGTTTTGTGATGATGCACACATGGGTTCACTTTCCAATAACGCTCAGGAAGCCTCATTAGAATAATTGGGGAAGAAGTCATTTCTGTTTGCCATATCTTGGTATAGAAATAATAGCTTCTGCTGCCTGTGAAACCAGCAAGAAATAGAATGCAAAATGCCAGCTCTTGAGTCACAGTGGAAAAGAACATTACCATGCGACTGCTGTATGGAACCCAAACCAAGGGCAACTCTGTCAGGCCTTCCGGGGGGATTGCTGCTGTTCCTGGGAGAAGTTTAAATATATTTGCAAGCAGGAAATGACCCAGAAATACTAACAAATTGGGTATGCAAATGCAGAATCCAAAAAGTATTTTCACTAGTAATAAATCACCAGCAGTTTTGCAACTAACAGCAGTGAGAGTACTGACCCGCTATGGCATGGAATGGCTCTGTACTTATAACTGTCAGGAAAAAAAAAAAAAACTGTAAATAGGTCTGCGGAATTGGTGTGGGGGAAGAGAGAGGAGAGACCCCAATGTTTATTGGATAGATTGGAGTGATTTCTGACTACAGAGCCTCCCAAGTCAAAGCTGGTGCCCCACTCGTATGAGAGAATATCAACTGAGACACGGGTTTCAGCTGTTATGAATTCCACCTAACAGTAGCAACAATAAAAAGTATTTTTTTAAAGATTTTATTTCTTCATTTGAGAGAGAGAAAGAAAGAGAGTGGTGGGGTGGG
This sequence comes from Mustela nigripes, assembly GCF_022355385.1. Lineage (NCBI taxonomy): Eukaryota > Metazoa > Chordata > Mammalia > Carnivora > Mustelidae > Mustela > Mustela nigripes. The sequence goes on from NC_081568.1 coordinate 49,006,435, forward strand.
GCAGAGGGAGAGAGAGAGAGAAAAGCAGATTCCCTACTGAGCAGGGGGCCGATGTAGGGCTTAATCCCAGGACTCTGGGATCGTAACCTAAGTCAAGGGCAGACACCTAGCCAACTGAGCCACCCAGATGCCACAGCAATAGAAAATATTTACTGAATCTTTGCAGGAGCCAGGTGACGGATGTGCTAGATGCTTTATCTCATTTAACCTCATTATCTCATTCCATACCCTGCAGAACCCTATGATACAGGTTTCTATGATTATTTCCTTCATTTCTCAATGAGGAAACTAAACCCCAGGTAAGTTAAGTCATTTGCCCAAGATCACACCTTTCTACTACTAGCCAGCCTAAATTTCTTCACGTATTCCTAAACTCCAATACAGGGAAGAAAAGAGATCTCCATCATTCCAAATCTGAAATTAAAACTCCCAGTTTTTTCTGTCCACTCTATGTCCCATTATTCATGGTTTCCTGAGTCCTACCATCTACTCTGCCTTATTACTATCAGACAGGTGCCTTCTGTTGCTGAATGTTTAGTGCATAAACATTGGATAAGATGGTTGGTTTGTACCGCATGAAACTGGGACTTAAATGTTACCAGTGATCACGGTGGAGAACCTATAAACTGGAGGCGCCTTTTGTGGAAAAATACGATTCGCTCCTATGTAGCATTTGTAAGCACATATGCTCAAGGGAGAGAATGCACGTATCCAGGTGAGCTGGCAAAGAAGCTGTCCCGAGAGAGGAAAGTTCAAGTGGAAAAGCTCTTGTGTATGTCTACCTGAATGTTAATGAAAGTAAGAAAAGAAAGGCCCAGGCACCAATATTACAGAGTTGCCAAGGAAGAAGCCGTGCAGAAAAGGACATCAGGTGGCAGGCAAGATTGAGAAAAACAAAATCATCTTCCAAAGTTGTAGGAAGTTTATTAGTGAGGAGAGAAAAAAACAGAGAGGAAGATCATCGAGCCCTTGATGAGCCCCAGTTCTAGAACGTGGTATGGATGTACATAATTCCCATGGCCTCAGTAAGTTGGTGAAAAGCTTGAGGATCGAGACTGGGCCACATGACCTTTTCCCTCTCGCTCCTAAGCCAGCCTTTCTGGAACATTAGGGCAGGGAAGGTCGTTAGAGAATACCCAGTACCATGACTTCATTTTATACACGAAGAGCTGAAAGTGCAGACGTGGTAAATGACTGTTCCAAAATCACACTGCTAATTAGCATAGGAAGCCCAGGCACCCCTCGTAATGGCCCGCTGACCTCTTTGCCCTGCTCACTGTTCAAACGGCCTAGGTACCTCTGTGAGGAGGTTCTCAATCATTATTCACCAAGCACTATGGAACTCCGGGCTCTCTGAGAAAGGAGAGGGCTGTGCTGTCCACATCGGACCTCAGGCAAGCCCGGGCATGCCACCATTCTGTCCCTGTCATCCAAACCTTGCTCCACAGGCCTGCAGACAAGAGAAACTGCAGTTCTAGAAAAATCAGTGAGGATACCATGAAAACTCAAAGTTAATGATTCTTCAATGAGGAGGGCTAGTGGGAAATGTGGAGGAAAAAAACGCTTGAAGGATTTATTACCAGCCTGGCCGTAAAGATTATTAGGTAAGACACGCTGTATATACACACACTTGTATGTTCCCACACTTGTACGCCCAGCGCTGTATTAACATATGTACATATTTGTTCAACGGAATCCTTCAAAGTCCTCTCCCTTAGAGTCATTTTCAGACATTTCTCAAACATGATGCAGATCAAAATGCAATATACAAAGTCAGGTAATGTCCCCGGCATCAAATTAAAATAGCTAACCGGCCAACAGATGGCAGCTAAAGCAAATCACTTGCCGATTTAAATAAGAACGGCGTTCAGTTCAGTTGCGCACGTTTTTTCCAGACAGAAGTTGACTGGCTAAATGAAATCAACTTTGGAGCCCAGTTGTTTGTAGTACGAAGGGGAAATCACAAAAAAAAAAAAAAAAAGAAAAGAAAATACAAAAATGCCTCCTTTGTTCCTGGAACCTGGGGTGATTCACAAGCATGGACATCCCCAGGTCTTTTGATTTTAAATCACTAAGGTGGAAATGTCATTCACCCAGGAGGTTATTGATTAAAATAAAGAACAGGAATGTTTTCTGCATGAACCTCACTTTGGCGGGCAATGTTACATCATTTAGATACTGAATGAGGAGAAGGAGGAGAAGGAAACAAACGGCAGGGAGAGGAAGGTTCAGAACAGTCACAGACCGGGAATAAATAACACAAAGAAGCTTTCTGGCCTGAGGATAGAGGCAGAGGTTGGCATTATTTTACATTAGAAACACTTCTTATTCAAAACGGTAATTGATAGCAGTGAAGTGTTGGGGAAAAGAGCCACTTGCGTTCAAGCAGGCTGCCCTGCCAATCAAACTCAACCTTTCTTTGAATGAATAAAAGCTTCATTGCCCTATTATGCTGATACAGTCAGACAGGACTAAAGTAGCCTGTTTGTCAAGTTTATGTGCACTGCCCCAAGCTACTTAGATTCTGATGCTTAAATAACTCCTTCCAAATCAGTGATGATTTTGGATACAGTTCTCTTTTTTTACCCACACAGTGTAAATTTCACCCTGGCATTGCCACAGATGGGGGAGGGGATGTATGTCCCCCTTCTTTTAACACAGGGAGGGCATTTGGCTATCTTTTGTTTAGAATCTGTGGCGCTGAAGTGTTCTGCACACGGTCTGTGTGTGTTGCGGGCTGTCTGAAGCCTGCAGACGTCGGCCAGATTCCGTCTTCCCAGCTCTACAGGAAGTCAGCATAAAGACGTCTCCCCATCGTCTCTCTTGTCATTAGGGATTTGGGGTAAATAGCACCAAACCTTGCCTGCTACTAAGTGATCAATGAAAACTGAAGGGTTGGGGGGCGAGGGGGGGGCGGTTTGCTACCGAAATCCCAATTCTTCTCTGCCTCCTGCAGCACCTTAGTGCTGTGGGCACCGGAAGGACTGGAGGTTACACAGCGCCCCCATACCAGCAATGCAGGGATCCTGCGCGGGGTCTGTAGACATGGAGGGTTTCAGATGCTCAAGAGGGCTGAAAATGAACCTGCCTTCAGACCCCTGGGTGTTTTTGACTTCCCGGTTGCTTCTGCTTAAAAAATGCATGTGACAAAACTGCTTTGTATTTCCAAAGAAGGAGTCGTGGGTAACAATGAACATGCAATTGGGCTGGAAATAGATTTATCAGGCTTCAAGGATTATTGTTTGCAGAGAGATGGTACACACATTACTATTTCACAGTTCAGCTATGACATTATTAACCTACTGTGCAAGGATTTTATTGCCAGATTGGTCCATTTATCAAAAATAAGAGAAACTCAAAACCCCATAAGGAAGTTAACATTTCAGGCAGGCTTGGCTTTCACTTAATGCCATTAATCTATCTATTTACACAAGAGCAAGAAATGTTCATTTAGTAACGTCTCTCCTTTTGGTATAAAAGCTGCGTGACGGCACTGGATGCAAGCATGTGAATGTCATGCTCATTGTCACAGGAAAAATGAGTGTTTTCTCCTTAAAATGAGTTTGAGTCCCCAGGGCCTGCCACATATACTGGGTTGCCATGTGCTAGAAGCTTGGTGCTCAACCAGCAAAGAAAGGACTAAGTCCAGGTAGAAGAACACTTAAATGCCCAAGCTAGAAAGAGCAGCATGGAGGAAGGTGGACACTCCGAATTATTTTGTGACAACACGCAAGATAAAAACACATGAAGTTTCTCAAAGGAAAAAAAAAAAACTTAACCAACCTTATCACAACAATGAGCCCCTATAATAAAAAGGGCAGGAAAGTGATGGCAAACATCTCAATAATTCATAGAGATGCAATTGATTTGGGACTACAAAGATAGTGGTCTTTTGACAAATCTTCTCCAATAGGAGGCTTCCATAACACCAGGATATTCATGGAGCGATACCCACGGTCGTGTTACACATCATCGAGTACTCAGCCCTCTATGTCTACCCTGAGATGTCACATAGCCTGTAGTCATACATGAATCCACAGGACAGGGTTAGAGATTTACTTATCTGTGGGTAAAGATGCAGACCTTGAAAAAAAAAAAAAAGGAGCAAAAATGAATCTTTTTCCATTTCTCAAACTTTCTTTCGTTTCTTCCTTCATTCTTTTTGTTTTATTATTTCTTTATGGAAGAGAAGACAATCTCCAAGCTCATAAAATGCCAGCAACAACTAATGTTGATCCTATCCATCTTTTCGTTTTCAAAAAATATATATACAACGTTGGAAAAAGTGAAGGGAGGCCATTGGGGGAGAGAGAGAAAGGCTCTCATTTTTGGTATGTTTATCTGTATGTGTGTATACATGTATATATGTGTATGTTGTGTACGTATATGTATACATACACACATTTCAAGAATGACACTTTCAAAAAAAGATGTCTCTTGTGTCAGCCTCCCTTCACTTTATAATGTACATATATGTATGCACACACATATCAGTATAAATAAACACATTTCCAAACTACATGGATAGTTAAGAAAACACTTAGCAAGTACTCCTGAGCCCCCTATAGAAAAGGCACCGTGCTCAGTTCAGTGCTAAGTATTCCGTACATGGTAGCCTTGACTCAGCACCAGGACCTATGCTGAGTGCCTTACATACATTACTGCCTTCAGTCCTCAGAACAATTCTGTAAGAGTAGGTAGCCCCATTTTAGGAATGGGGAGACTGAGGCCTGGGCTGGCTATGCAGCCTGCTCGAGCCCCATAACTGATCGGCTTCAGAGCCTGGGTTCCACCTGCTCTAAAGCCCACGCTTCCCCCTATTGTGGCTAATCCCCCTTCTCTGGCCCACCGAAGGAGCCAGGGAGAACACAAGGATAAGGAAGTAGCACCTGCTGGGCACCTGGGTGGTTCAGTGGGTTAAAGCCTCTGCCTTCAGCTCAGGTCATGATCCCAGGGTCCTGGGATCGAGTTCTGCATCGGGCTCTCTTCTCGGCAGGGAGCCTGCTTCCTCCTCCCTCTCTCTCTGCCTACTTGTGATCTCTATCTGTCAAATAAAATAAATAAAATCTTTAAAAAAAAAAAAAAAAAAAAGGAAGTAGCGCCTGCCCTGGCAGAGTTCACAGTCTAGTAGAAAAGCCACATCCACAAGTAACTAACAAGACAGAAGCAAACACCATCATCTCAGCCGGGTGGAAATTGAGGGGGCCCAGGGCAGGCACAGCACTGCTGTGGCGCACAGCCGGGAGGAGGGGGGTTGGGGGATCTTCCCAGAAGCTGTGCCCTCCGATGCGCCTGTCTGTGCGCACACACACACACACACACACACAGACTTTCCTCTGAGACAAACCTGCCACAACAGGTACACAAATGCCCTGCGCCTTCAAGTGGCTCTGGCACAACACTGTCGTTAACCTTTTCTCCTCTGAAGGCTTGCGTCACTGCTCTAACGTTTTCAAGCAAGTAGCGTCTTTTGTTTTCTGAAACAGAAGAGCTGCAGTAATACTAAACCAGATCTCGTCCATTTCCATTATGATGAGTCACCTTAACCAAATACCGTAAAGCGAGGGGACATCTACCATTTGGGCTGATCAAGCTGGCTGGATGGTGGTTCCATTGGTTCTGTGAGCAGTTAATAACACACGTGCTCCAGGGGAGCTGTGTGGGGTAGAAATGGCACAGGCGATTATCATCCCCATATCATCTGAGGTCTGCAAAGCCCCGGCTATTGGCCAGGCACACAGGTCACAATTTGCACACATCTGCTCATCAAATCCTCATAACTGGCGTGTGGCAAACACATGGGTTCCTTTACAGACCAGGAAACAAGGTCCTCAAAATCTGGACGAGTCACCTACATGTAGCACTACTGAGTGGCCAAACTAGGATTCGAACCCAGGTCTGCCAAGCTCCAGATTCTGTGTTCTTCATTGTGATTCTCCACCATGATGTATTATGTCTTTTTCACCTTCCTCTTCCTAGCAGGTCACAAAAAAGTGTGATTGAATCTGGTGGGTCTACTATGCAAAGTACCTAGTAAGTACTTTGCTTATGTCCTCCCAGTGACTTCCCAGACCTCGCTTCAAGCACAGTTTGGAGGAGGTTGCTCCAAGGCAGGAGGAAGAAAGGCAAGAGGCCTAGGAAGCTGGCCTTGCTGGCAACGCTCAGTATGAATGGGAAGGTGTACTGCAGCCTGTGCCCAATCCTCCCGTCCTAATCCTTAAAAACGACCCATTGATGCCCATCTTCCAGATTACCTACAAGGACATAGCTGTTATCTTTGCAGCCTGTTCAAAGAAGAGTCATAATTTGAGGTATTGCTGTCATCAGCATGTCACACTGGAAAAGCAGTGTGGACCAGCGGCTAAACCACAAATTTTAGAAACCCAACAGACATGCGTTGCATTGGCATATCAAGGGCTGGTCTGAAGCCAGACGCTCTGTGTCTTCCAGCAATACTCATCAATAACTGACAAATTCCATGCTATTTCTGAAGTATAACATTCCAAGTTAGATGGATGGGTGTTTGCTTTGCATTGGTGGATTCGAGTCCAAAGGATTCACAAACATATTGTTGTACAAAAGCATTTCTGTACGATTTGGGGATGAAGAACAATGTTTATTATGGTGAGCTCCAATCCCACTACCCACATCTCTCCTAGACTAATTTAAAGTAAATAATTTTCCTGATTCTCTTTCAAAATAGAAAAGATTAAATCCTGGCCCAGTACCTATATAAGATAGTGCTGTTTCACTACTAAGAGATCAATATTTAAGCAAAGGCACAGCCACTTTGGGAAAATGAAAATTTGCTTTAATTACGAAATGTAAGAAGGATGGAATATTCTTTTTATAAAAGAAGATTTTACATTTCAGAAGGGGACACCATAAAAGTAGAAACCTAGATTTATCAAAGATCCCAATTTCAAATATTCAGCCTCTTTCTGCCACACAGGTTGGCAAAAAAAACAAGCTTAATAAACTTTTATTTTAATGACTGAGCAAATAAATGGCTTCTGTTCTGTTCTGTTCTCCTCATAACTTTTTTTTAGACTTTGTAGACCACAAAGTCTCCATTTTTATTTGAAAAATATGGTCAAGAAAACTAATAGGTGCACTGCTGTCTGCAGAGTGGTAACAATCCAGCCAAAGATACAGCTTTTTTTTTAATTAATAACATACAAAATCTTTGATCCTAAAAATAAACTGTAAAATCTGCTATAGTTTGATATCCCTGATTTCAAAAATAGATTTCACTTTACATATAGCTTCCTCAGAAACAGTCTTTGTACCAGCTAAGGTGGGCCTGACGCAAAGGCTCATCTCTGGAACGCCCAGTTTCTCAGAAGTAATTGTAACCCAATTTTCATATGTAATATCGCAGGTCATTGTCCTTACAAATATTTGCCGACAACCCTTAAGAAAAACCTATGCAGGGGGAGGTACGAGAGGGTGCCTTCGTGGCTCAGTTGGTTGAACGATCAACTCTTGATTTTGGCTCAGGTCATGATCTCAGGGTGGTGAGATGGAACCTTGAGCCTCTCTCCAGGCTCAGCAGGAGTCTGCTTGAGAGTCCCCCTCTCTTCGCCCCTCCCCCTGCTCATGCATGCTCATGCGCTCCCTCTCAAATAACTTGATTTTTTTCTAAAAGGGAAAAACAAAAACAAAAACAAAATAACCCCGTGGAGTTGTTACCATTTTGAATGACCACCTTCCTGGGTAGAGACGCTACCTTCGTCCTCAACCGGAGGCTCTATGGTTAGAAGCCCCTTTCATACTCCTCTAGTTACGTTCACTCTAGTCTGGTATTCCGGAAGTGATTTTCACTCCATTCCATAGCGCCCAGTAGGATTCACTTCAATGGGAGATTGGTTTATGAAGCAATACGTTTCAACATCTCATATTTGTAACTCAGAAGGAAAGAAAAGATGTAACCTGAAGCTCTAAAAAGTTCGCCACCAAATTTCCAGGTCCGAGGTGAAGAATTATTTCTGTTTTGCCTCAATATGAATTGCAAAATTCAAATGATTAACCTCACTGCTGGGCTCTCTGTTTCCACGGGAAACGGAAAACAAAAGGTTGGGTTCTCTGGTTGAATCTCCGAATCGGACTCCACGGAGTCATGAGGGCAGGAGAAGGTTGGACAGGAGTCCCATCCTTTCGTCATCAAAACCTTACAAATGATGTATTTAATTGGGAAAGAGAGCCACAAAAAGGCAACGTATACTGCCAGTTACTACCTCTGAATTCTTTTTCCATTTTTCCCTGTTGGTGAAGGAATAAGAGGCTCTTAAAAATTCACTCCATTCTTTTCTTCTTGTTGTGTATGTGTGTGCTTGCTCTGTGTGCAGAGTGTGGAATCAATGTCTCGGGTTAAAATAACAACATCAGAGTATTGACTATGGCTAGTATGTATTCCAGCTAATAAAATATAACTGGGCCAAACCGTTCTCAGAGAAAGTTGTATACATTCCTGACGGGCAAGGACGTGAACCAAGTCTGTAGGCAAAAGGTTAATAAATGTACACAGCTACAGACAGTTCTCACACCCGGTATGCTAAATGTGTTCAGTGAGTTGGCAGAAAACATGTTCTAGGACTCTATCTTTTGAATATAAAACATATACCTCTCCTAGATCCCAATAAAAATTGACAGATTATATTTAAAGACCATAGAACTGGTACTAATAAATTTAGAGTAGAAGGGAAAGTCTGCAGTCGGAAAAAGAATTAACCGAAAGGGTTCGGTTTCTGTCTCTGCATGAATTTGCTTCTGTGTATTCGTGCCACTTCTCCACCATTTCTCGCAGAATGAAATTCTCCGGAAGCCTCTATCGCCCCAGGGAGATGCTCCCACCACCCGTGGACCTAAGAGTCTCTCCCTCCTTCTTTCTCTCCACCGTCCTGCCGTATTTTCTTCCTGGTGTCTCTTCTAAAACAGATGTGCCCTTCTCCTAACCAATACAAGTAGAATTTTCTTTTCTTTCTCCCAGCAGTTCATTGAATAATTACCTTTCTTTCCTGCCCTTCTCTCACCAATGTCTTTAGTCATCACATTCTTACTGACTGTATTCGTGCTTTTCTCCAAGTGTGTACCTTACTGAGAAAGATCTGTTCACATCATTACCAAAGCCATCCTGATTTCCCATAACTACAAACCTCACCTTTTAGAAAGTGGCTAGCATTCAGTAATGTGAATTCAAACAGTGAGATATATCTGGCCCATGGAAGGCAATCAGTGAATACTTGCTGACCAACCACTAGTATCTAAATCAAAAGATGGGGAAAAATATTTGCAAGCAGAATATGTCTAGGAAGGAAGGACCCTCAAAAATTCTGCTAAAGACAGTATTTAAGCCTAGCTTTTCAGTTGGAACAGTTAAGAGATTCATACTGTCGTTCTATTTTGATTTCTTGAGGTTAAAATTTTAAAGTGAATTTGTCCAGCTTCTAGTAATTTCTCTACTGCCTAATGTTGTATATGGGAAGGGCGTGGGGGAGGCTCTCTCAAAGATGTTGGCAAAGACGAGTAAAAAGCCTGAGAATAAATGCATCTGAGGCAATTATGACGTTGAGCCAAGAGAATAAAATTTTAAACTCTGATATCCCTAATTCATCAGTGAAACCTGACAACCAAAGATTCCTAGAATTTAGAGCTGAAAGTCTTCATCAATTATTTGCTCAAACAATTCCCATTTTGCAGATTTGAGACCCAGAGGGATTAAGGGCCTTTTGTGAAAAGACAGAATGAGCTACTGGCAGAGCCAAGCAAAAATCTGGATCTCTATTCACTTTTTCTACTCTGTTTCTCCTTCTGTTAATTGTATATAATATTACCCTTCTAATTCCCCAGGGTGCTGTGAGAATGACAGAATGAAAATATGTGCTAGGTGCAAGGCAAAAACTCTCACACAAGGACTATTATAAGGGATGGAACAATACTGGATTTTTTTTCCTAAATGTTATACTTACATGATTTTTAAATTGTTTAACTTGTTTAATCCCTGCTGTTCTGGCCACAGGAACAATGTGGTAATTAGGCCTTCCCACAAAGAAAGTCAAAGATCATCTCCATTTGCACATTCATTTAAAAAGCCCTTCTCCCCACCGTTGACACCTGAGCAAATAGCCATCAGCCACTTCTGCATGCCTCTTGGAACCATGCAAACTTCTCAACAGGCCCCTGTTGGTTTTTTATTTTTCTTTTCCAAAGACACAGACTTTTTCCCTGTCTAATGCATGGGACGCCCATAGCATTATCTTGCTTACCTCCGTCATTTTTTCTTTCTCATTGTTATAAATGTAGACAAGAACTGAAAGCAGCATTACAGTAATTTCCTCCAGGTTACTGTATATTCAATACTGCTATTTATACATTTCATTTTGTCTGCTGCCTTTGTTTTTGGTCCCTCCTCTCGCCCCTGCTCCCCTGCTGCTAAACCGGGTATCAAATAGACGAGTTTTATATTCTGTCGCTGAGATTATGCCATTTTCTCTTGACTTGGGGATGGATCACTCTTGCAGGTTTTCTTTTTAACATTTTTAAATAAAACTTAATAGAGCTTTGATGGCATTATTTCTGCCCTTCTTTTAGCCAACTCTTCATGACATGATTTACTGTCACGGAGTCCCCGTGTTCTTTCTCTGCATCCTGGGCTAATGTCTATCTTATTTTGGCATTCAAAGGGCCACTCTTAGGTTTCTTTCTCCTGCCTAAAATATTAAGGCCAAATGAAACCCCTTGAATCTTGAGCACAAGACAGACTTTCTGTGCATTCAGGATGCTAATCCTCCAAACAAACTAGTCCATTAGTTTCTTTTTCAAGCTACTCTAAAGTTAGGGGACATTAAAGCTCAGAATATTCCACAGCGCACACTTGGTTTTGAGTTTGGGTTTGGGCTTGTTTTTGATCGAATACAACAATGGCTTCTAAGGGGCGGGGACTGGAGTAGCAATTTTTAAACGCCATGTCTCCCTCCCTCCACTGCTTTGTTTTAACTCTAAGACACCCCTCCTGCGTTTTGCCAACTTCTGAAGTTAGAAAACTCAGTACAGTGAAACTTGATTTCAACAGGAATTGCATTTCTGTAACCGTGGGAAGGAGCTCATCTTTCTCTTGAGGTAGCAGAATTCTCTTCCCTTCTAATTGATATGTCTGTGTATCTTTCCTCTAATGCTCACTTCTCTGCAGGCAGAAAATAAATCTCCAGAGCAGCATTCCCCTACTATTTCCTGGGAATCAAAGCAAGCCCAGCACTAAAGCTTTATATTGTCACATCCACCACTCTCCTGGGTCTGAACTTTGGGCTCATCTTTATTTCTGATATTGTTCTATCCTGGAGCCAGCGAATCAGTGTGCTTGTGTGCACACACACCGCACATGTTCGTATACATGTAGATGCATGTATATGTGCGTCTACATGTATAAACATGTTTGTGCATTTCAGAGATGTGTCTCTGTGTGTGGACGTTCATGTGTATGCCTGGGCACACTATATACACACCAATAGTAATTAGCTACTCTGGGCTTGGTAAATTCTCCTTGGCAACACCTTGCATATTCAACTTTCTCTAACTCCACAGCTTTCCAATGTCTATGGATTGGGAATCTTTCCAGGATTTCATTTTTCTTTCTTCTTATCTCATGGAAACACACATGAAGTAAAGGTCAATTAATACTGGCTATATACACATATATACATATTTATAATGCATACATATATATAATCTATATTATTTATTATTTTATTTTTCTTTATTGTTCAACCAAAAGCTCCCCTTGTTCAGTATATATAGTCAGCACAGCCTATATTGACTTCATCCACATTTACTGTGATTGTGCAACACACCAGGGAATACCAATTACTAGTTCTGGTAATTTTCATATTCCGTTCAACAATATTTCCTTCTTTCACCTATCTACCAGGTAACGTAGCATAAGGGATAAATATTATTTTCCCATTTCACAAGTAAGAACGGCAGAAGCTGGAGTGGAAGGATCTATAAACAACTTGGAACTCAGCTAGGGTTGGCAACTGCTTCTTTGGTTGCATCGCAAGGTTTAAAATTCCCTATTCTGATCAGACCTTATGATACAACTTTTCCTCATAAGATGCTTTATAACAACAACAACAACAAAAATTGGTGTGCTCAATTTCAATTCTTTATTATCCTTGATTTCAAGCTGTAATGATTTTGTTTCCTCAGCATTTATTCCAAGGTCCCCTCTTACTTCAATTTTTTTCTAACCCTTACTTTATACATAAGGTTATTCCTTTGGTTTTATTTCCACCAGCTTGACACTTTTCCTCTTTGCTGATCTTTTCTAAATGGTTTATGTCCCACAATATCTATTCGTCTCCCCCACACACCATTCATTTTCATTACTCTTCCATGATTTGGCTCTACCCATCATTTCTGAAATAGAGAATGCCTGAACTTCTTTGAAAATCCACATGTCAAAATGTAATAAAAATGTTTTCATTGCTACATTGTTTTAAGAGAAATGAATGGCCTGCTCAACCACCAATTCCAAATTTATATTCAATTTTAGGAATACATATTATTAAGCCTTTTTCTCTTTCCCTGGTTATAAAAGACTCGAGTCGACTCTGCAGTCTTGCATGGCTGGGATTAGGAGTTAAGGCATTCCTTATAAATCAGTGTAATCTTTACAACAGGACATTGCTGTATTGAGAATTCCTCTCTGTATTGTGCATTTTCAATTATGTTACATGTTTCTACTTAGTAAGCCAGCTTAATTCTACGCTGTGTCACAATATTAGAACATGTCCAGGTTGGAAAAGGGAGCAATCTTACTTCTCTTGTAAGTTGTTTAGCCTTTGGCACTTATAAATCCCCCAAAACACTGGGGAAATCCCTTTTCCTTGCTTTTAATATGTCTTTAGATTTATTACTTAAAGAATCTGCTCACTTAATCCTTTGCTGAGGCCAAGCCTCGTCAACATTCTAATAAAGGTTTGACAAAGGGAAGGAAGAAAACAAAAATCACAATATCAGGTGTTCAAAGAACGCTTCAGACTTAAAACGAATTTCCAAGTATATACTCCATAAGAAAGACAAGAATAGGCAGGAGGCTTTAAATTACTCTGCATAAATCCAGCCCCATTTATCTTGGGCTTTATTCCTAGACAGTTCAGTGAGAGCAGGCAGCAGGACAGAGGCCGAAGGGCCCTTCAGGGACCAAATTACTGTTTCAAAATGGGGTTTGTGTTCCAGGTGTAGGACAATATTACCCGAGAAATGTTGCAGAGATACGGTGTTCTTCAAAGAGCCCTATTAAAACCTTTAAAATGATCGACACTTATGTCATTAAGAATAGGGAAGAAATGAGAAGCCTGATTTTAAAATGTATTTTTAAGCCAAAATACTAAAAATACTGCAAATGACCAAAGGAAAAGAGTGACTAATAAAAAAACTGACCTGATATTTAAAATGCAACATCCAAGTTCCTGGCAAAAGTGGCAGGGTTCTCAGCATATTTATCGCATAAAGAAACAATTTAAATTTCCCCATGCAATTCTGATGTAAAAAAACATAATGCAGGGAGATTACGTATCTGATTTCTGTTCTTTTCTAAGCTTGTATGAAAGAAGAGGGCATTTAATTTTTTCCTTTGGTTACTGAAAATCATCTATATTCACAAACATAAGGAAATATAGGATAGAGGGCAGAGAAATGAAAAATAAATAAAATTCTCCTAATAACTAAGTGTGTCTTTATCCTTTTCAGGTTTACTTCTTTCTCCCCCCACCATTTTTTTTTTTTTTTTTTTTTTTTTTTTTTTTTTTGCTCACACCTCCTGAAACTATTCATAGTTAAGTCAAGAGGCAGATTATTCTCCATGACACTAAGAAGGTCCCATAGCAGAAGCATCAGCCCCTCCCCTCTGTAGTTATTCGTGGCATCCAGAGAGTGACCCATCCTTTAAAGCCCAAACTCAGTATCACCTCCTCCATGGTATATTACTGGCAGGATTAGTTGTTCTTCCAACATCATAAAGGAGAGCGGAGAGTGTGGTAGGAAGAACACGGGCACTCAGCCATTTACTATGTCAGAGGCGCAGGTCATCTAACTTCCCTGAATTTTCATTCCTTCACGTGTAAAACCAAGCTCAAGCCTGCCTTACCCAATTCAACAGACTTGTTTTCAATCACATGGGCTAATGTACACAAAAACATTTTAAGGCACAAATTCCTCCACATTGCTAAGTCTCTTACCTGCCCACTTTATGGAATCAGATCTATTTCACAATTTAGAATTCTTTAGACTTCAGGAAGGTAATACAACACACATCCCACCATGTCGTGTGTTAGGTAACGCTCTGTCAGTGAGATGTAGGAACATGAACATTAAATGGAATCAACAAAGATTATAATGAATACCAAAATCTATTTCGATCTATAAGAATCTCGTCCAAATTCTCTCACTTGACAACTGAAGAGAATGGATTATCATTTTTATTTATAGGACTCTAACCATCAACAATAAGTCAGATGCCAGTAGGAAATGTTGGGCATCAACATTATTCACCAAGCACTCATTATGAACAAAATACTCCGCACAGCAGTTTGAATGTATTAAAAAGCAGTAAAAAATAATATTTGGGAGTATTTATAGTCATAAGTTAATACAACCTCAGTTAACATGTACTGAGTGCTTCCTTTGGACCCTAAGCATTTTACATGCATTATCTCATGTGACACAACAATTCCAAGTGTGATGCCCCAACTGCAGATGGGAAGAACTGAGGCTTAAAAAAAGGGAAGTCACCACCCAGTCCTGGTATTGAAGATGCTGCTTTCATTCTAGTGAAGGACCATCAAGAAATAAAATACGTTCTGAGAGGGTAAGAATAAGCAATTCGAATAGGGAGGAGTGACCTAGCCAAGGGAGATTCTGAAGTACACTAGCTTGAGCTACCCAACCTACAACCTGGATCCCATGAGACAGAGATGGAAACCTCTCCCTGCCTGTAAACATATCTGAAGTTTGAGTTCCCAACCAGCTGTTGACATGCAACTTCCAAGTTCTAAAAATAAAACTCCCAAGATCAGCCACATTTCACGTTTGGAACTATTGAGACATACAAATATTTCTTCTTCTGATCCATGTTCTTGATGCGGAAAAAAGAAGAGGGAGAGAAAACGAGAAAAAATGGCAAATAAGAGGAGGGGTTTTTAAAAGGTGGAAAAGAAGAGAGAAATTCCAAATTAGTCTACACAACAGAGAACCAGTAAAAGAAAACTAAGAGCAAAGGCAGGCGGAACAAGGAAAGACCCTTTAGATACAGAGACAAGAAAGAAGACAACAATATGAATTGTTCACCCTTCACAGAAGGCAAATTCCAAATCACCTAAATCAAAATAACATACTCCTCAGTCACTCTGTGATAAAGAACTTTGGAGGACAATGGTGCAATCCTATGTCGAGGTCAGATCACAGACTACTCATTTATTGACTGTTCAGTACTATTTGCTATATTGGTATTAAGTAGGTTGCACTTTTTTTCTTTATCCAGATTAGACAGTAAGCATCCAGAGGACAGGAGTTCTCCCCCCATATTTTATTGTATTCCCCTTAGGCTTTAAACACATCTCATTCAATAATAATAGTTTTAGCTCCAAATTCTGAAGACTTATAATGCCCCCATGTGTCTTCAGAATCCTCTCATTTAGTCTTGTTTTCAGGGAGTATTATTGCTCACAATTTCCTGATGAAAAACCAAAGTTTAAGAAGCTTGAACAGTTTGCTCATGAGCATACAGCTCAGTGCCAGAAGCTGGAACTTCAGCTGTATGATTTAAAAGTTCTTCCTTCTCTAATGCCGTGCATATGTGTTGTATGTCCACATGGGTGGTTCCTTCGTTTTCCATAATCTCACCATCTCCTTTCATTATTCCATCAAACTTGTCTCTGCAGCCAAAATGACTCTCATAAGCTTTTAAAAACCTTTTGTAGGAAAAAAAAAAATCCAAAGGCTTTTCAGCTTTGACATCTGGCTTCTCTCCCTGGGAGATCAGGAGAAACCTGGGTATCTCCCCCCTGACTCAACCCATCTAGGCAGCTCAGCTAGAGCTTCAGAGAGGTGCCAAGGTCACACAACAAGGCAGTAACAGAGATGGGGCTAGAATATGTGCCTCTTGACTTCGGCCCAAGGCACAATACACTCAAGAGTCGTTTTGAGAAGTCAGTCTGTATTCACGGAGAGACTATTAGCCACTCAGTACTACGGTGGGCAACTAAAATTGCTCTTGCTCTTATCTAGTTCAAGAGAAGAGCTAACATACACATGAAATTAGGAAAGGAACTGTTCAAGTTGACAATACTAGTCACATGCAACAAAATTTCAGAAGAGCCACCATCCAATGTTGGAAGCAGCACTGGCCCAGAGCCACAAGATTTAGCTTCAAGTGCAAGTCCTGCCGCAGCCTCCACGGGTGTTTTGGCCAACTCACTTTCACTTTCCTCTTACAAGATGATTAGCTTGGGAAAGAAGAATGATGTCTTGTCTCAACCAGTGAAGAGTGGTGTGAGCTTCAGGAGTGGAACATGCTGATATTAATAGTACCCCCACCAGAGTGCAGTGAGGGAAAAATGAGAAAACTCACAAAAGGCGGCAGACAAGGTGTCTAGAGTGATTGACAAACACTACCTGCTACTATTTGTGATTCTAAGGTCATTGCCAATTCTGAAACTGTGTGAAAGGGAGTATTTTGTCAGAGTTCAGTTCCCAGAACACTCTCATCTCTTGTTATTTAAGGGCCATGAGATTAAAAGAAAGTATCAAATATGGTGTTATTATATATTTGTGTGTAATCAGCTACCGAACGCCAGAGATTTTCATCTTGGGTCTGAATAGCCCCTGGTTTATTTGCTATCTCTAGGTGCTCTCCTTTTATCAATATTTGCATCAGCAACTGTTCCACATCATTACTAAACATTTGACATCAGACTTAAGAATTTCTGACGCTGGCAGAAAAGTTCCTGCCCCTCACTATACTTTCTCAGAAATTACTCATTGTAGGCAAATGTACCCAAGTCCTTGGAGCATAGCAGGTGAATCACCAACCAGAATCAGAAGTTCTTTCCATCACTGAGTCTTGAGGTACTTGCATTCATCTCACGCTAGGACATTTCTTTTAATTTTCATGACCTAATTTTTATATTTTTCAGACAACTCCAAATCAGAGGTTTTTATAAGTGGAATATTTGCCAGCCTTAAAGGTATAGAAGACAATGCCGAATATAAATTGACATCACCTTTTCATTTTCCCCACTTCTGCTATTTTCAAAACCTCACACTTTCCATTGGTCATACTGTGTTCAGGGGGGCTGTCATGCCCACATTAAGCCATGGATTATGTCTTTTGCTTCTCAAGAGCCAGAGCTGCAGAAGCAACTCCAATGGGCAACTCTACCAAGATACACACAGGAACAATGAAGCTTTAGAAGGATCCCACATCTCAGGGCACTGAGAGACTGTCTGAGGTGGTGAAACTACCAGCTCTGCAAAAAGAAAACTCTTGAGATGAAGCTTTAAGCACCCCTCTCGACAGTGACACCCCCAACCCACTCACAGTAGACAGCAGCAGCAAGGTTTCAGCACACAATGCCTCGCCCCAGTCATTCCCCTAATGAATGAAGAACTACCAGCAGCCTAAGATTTTAGACTTCTAGCATTCTCCTGATATTGTTGAACTTCTCAGTTCCTGAGCTAAACCATCATGTACCTGGATCATTATGTGAGATTAAAAATGATGTGTTAAACAATTCCAACAGGTGCCTCTTTAAAATGAAAACAATCTCTGTCTTGCATACACCCCCAAAATACTGCAAGGCTTAGGAAGCTAAAGCACATATACTAAAATAAAAATAAAATACACAACCATTTCCTGGCACCTAAAACATGTCACACCTCCAACTGTCCTAGATGCCTATAGACTTAACATAAAATCTATACAACAGGGTAAAAGATAATCCTACTGTGTTTGCCATGTTGCTTGCATTAAGTCTGTCTGTCAAAGAGCAATTTTGAGGCAGAAAGACATTCCTGAATGGTGGGAATCACATGAAGCAATAATCTCATCTGGAATTTAATAGTCCTTTTTGTGTATGTGATTTTGATCATTTTCCTTTTATGAGAGCCGTATGCACAGACTCTTGATTGCTTCTGCAATGGAAAAAGAAGAGGATGTCCCTCTGAATCCCAATGATCTACTTTGGCCAAAATCAGACACCAAAGCTGTTAATAGGAAGAACACTTGCACTCCGGGAAATCCTATAATGTAATGACCAAGGCAGTTGGTTAGAAACTCGGTACACTCCCAAGTTGACGGAAGACGGCGGTTCCCGCTGGCAATTACACAGCTAACCCTCTCTGTCCATTCTATTTACACCAAAGAATGAGAAAGACATATTTAATGGCATAATTTTCTATACATTCTGGGTGGTCAGAGCCATGTGTTTTAGGATGTTTTTTCTTTTTTCCATGAAGAAGGTGTGGTTTTGTGGGCAAACTTTTTAAACCCCCTTCCCCCACGCCCCCTGGGCCATGTCACACAATTAAAAACCGTGGGTGGGAGAAGATGGATTGCTCATTGCCTTCCCACTCTGTGCTCCGTCTTTTGGATGGCATCATCGGACCCAGATGACGAGCCGGGAGGCGAGAGGTTTCCAGCAGCAGCATCTGGCCCTCTGGCAGATGGTCAGGCCCTCGGGTTCCCGGCTTGGGCTCCCTCCAGATGTGGCTCATGCTTCCTCGGCTTGTGAGCTCCCTCCTTCCTCTGCAGGGCATTTTTCACACCAAGTCATTTTGGACCAGAAGAACTGGCAGGTTCCTATCTAAGAAGAGGATCCTACGGTCTTTTCCCCTCTGAGGTTATATTTTCCCTAAAGATGTGTGGATCCAAAGGCATGTAGGAAAGGAGTATCAGAGCTCTCTCCCCGGAGACCTGGGGTGCTGGGCAGAAACGTGGGGTACAGAAACGCATCACACTGTGCCCTTCCTCCTCTATCACTCTCCACTCCCATCTTCTCTTTCCTAATGAAATCCTGCTTTAGTTAACACTAACGGTCGCTCAGAGGAGGAAAACAGTGAGAAATGGATTCTGTCCCCTGAGGGAGAGCACGCTGGGTGGTTCTGATTTGGTGATGACATGAGCACTGGGCCTGGACATCAGCAGCATATACACAACACTTAGTTTTTTCCAATAAGGCAGCTACCACCTGTTCCCTCCCCTAACCCCTAGCTACTCTGTTGACTGACACCCCAGTTGTGTCTAAGCAGGGAGGGCCCCCTGAAGCAGAGCCCTAAGGTGACTGCTCCCAAGCTTTGGTGATTATAACAGTGAACACAACAGTATCAATCTCTATAGCAACTATCCTTATTGGACATGAGGTATGATTCCAGGTACTTAACAGCTAGGTACTTAAAAAGTCTGAGTTAATCTAATGCTCACATTATTCCAGTGCATCTACCTATCCCACAGAGGAGGAAAGAAAAATTGAGAGAAGTCAAATAAGGTGCCACAGATTGTAAGCAGTAGATCTGGGATTTTTAACTGCCATCTATCCAATCCCAAACCTGTGTTCTCTCCACTCTACCACAACACCTCCCCCGTTGCTACTTACGGAATATCAGAAAGATAATAAGAGAGATCTTCATCTCCCAATTAGATAATAGAAAATCCTAGAATCTTTGCACTGGGAAAAATCTTCATCATCTGGAGCAACCCTACAGATTATGTTAGGAACATCCCTCAGATTCTGCTTACTGTCCTTGTCTAATGACATACTCAGTGCCCTCAAGGCAATCTGTGCTGCTCATACACGACTGAACAAGAAGTGTCTTAATTAATCAGAATTGAATTCGACGTCCTTGTTAACTTCCACCATTTGGAAGTGGTTCCTGCCCTTAGGAGTAACACAGAACAAGTCTTTCTCTTGCACAACTCCACTCATTGGACATTGGACCTCGCACCCACTCTTTTCTCCACTGGGTTGACTGTGGGATAAATACTGCTGGTTCTATTACTCCCCATACTCACCTGGCACTACTAAAAGTTACCATCTGAAAGATCACCTTGATTATTTATTGAACTTGCTTATTATCCATCTGCCTCCACTAGGATTTAAGCCCATGAGACCAGGGATATTGTTTGTCTTATTCATGGCTACACCGCCAGCTGCTACCTGGTACAGGTAGTCTACGACAAATGGGCACCACATCTGTGTCTTCTAGCCCAAGTGAATTCATGCATTCATTCAATTATTTGTTCATCCATTCATTCACTCAATATCCAGCACCTAGTAAGCACATCTACCAATTACACGCCAGGAAAAATGTTAAGTGATAAGTTCAATCAGTCCATAAGCATGTACCATAATAATAATAATTATAGTTAACATTTGTTGGGAGTTTACCAAGGTATATGTTAGATATTCTACTTAGGTACATGATTTAGGTATCTTTCTGACGTCGCTTGTAGTGATATGAAAACAGAGGTTTAGAGAGAGAGTAACTTCCCCAGGTTTATATCAACATCAAATAGTAAAAAAAAAAAAAAAAAAAAAGGACTTAAAACCATGCTTTCTGATTATAAAACTGACACTCTTACCCCAACAGTACACTGCCCTCCATTTGTTGAGAATAAGGAGTGCCCGCTTATGTATTATTTTATCGTTATGGGAAAGGAGAGGAAATTCTTTGGAAGTTAACAGGGACTCACAAATTAAGACAACCACACAACACAATCAAAACTCTACCTCTAAAATGATGACAGATCATTTATAGCAATACCCTTGTTACAGAGCAAGGGTACTGATGGAACTCTATGCCCAAATCCTAAGCCGACTTAGGTAATGGAATGAATAGTCAGAGTAGAGAGAAGCCAGAAAGACTTCTTGTCGGAGCAGACCAGATTTTAGCATGGTGACACAAGATTGTTTGCAGAGGAGACTTGTCAACCCTTCCAAATGGACAGTGGCCTGACCCAAAGCCCAGAGACGGGAATGGCTCTATGAGAAGGCAGTGAGGGACTTTGCTGGGCTGGACTGAAAGAGGAAAGAGAGGAGGGGAATACGAGAACATTCAGAATGCATGAAAGACATTTTCCTGAAACAAAGTAGATCTCATACGTTCAAAGAGCTGGGATCTTTGGGTAACAAAAATTCAGAGGACAAATTAGCACCACCATTAGGTTGAGACTCTGGGGTGAAGATCCTCAGCAAAAGCAGAGTCCCTGCAGTGAGGCAGCCTGTCATGTGGCCTTGTGATTATAACCCACAAAACTCCCCTGCGCCTGGTCTGCTCATTCATTTATAAATAAGAAGATTACTCACTGCCTACATGCTTAAACAGCTTTCTGCATCATCCTGGGGGTATTTTCCCTATACCTTTGCAGTGAGTCTCTTTTCTCTTTTCCTCTTCAGATGCTCAGTGTGTCTGGGTCATGAGGAGTTTCTCCTACAAGCTAGCATCAATTAACAGTTCCAAGTCAGGCCAGCCATGGCCTCCCTCTCTGGCTTCTCCAAAGGGCAGTTCCTTCATTAGGGGGTGCAGAAGGCCCTGGCAGTAGGGGGGCTTCATGCTCTGTCCTCCCTTTTAGGAGGCTGGCAGACAACGGGCAGGGTTTGGACTATTAACTCCCATTCAGGAGGTGGGTCTCTCTCTCTCCTTCTCAATCTCTCACTCTCTTTCACTTAAAATAAATGCAGTCTGCTAACTTTCCAGCCATTAGTGGTGGCTGATTAATTTTCAAAGTGAGTTCACTTTTAAGCCACTTCTACAAATAGACACTTTATTGAGTCAAAGAGTCAAGAAGGGATTGTTTTTTAATTGTATTTGATCCAAAGACAATCTCACCTCTCTGTATCCTCTGATTAATTATGAACACTCTTCCCCAACTTGTGTTGACAGAGTGTTTCATAATTTTCTATGTTCTTCTGCACTTAACTCCTGATGGTACACCTTCCCATACCCTGGGAGGTAAATGGGGCAGGTAGTCTTATCTGCGCTTGATAAGGTGAGACATGCAGGCTCACAAGGTCAGGTAAAGGAGCCAGACTCCCATGAAGAGGGCAACTCCAAAACCAAAACCCAGCTTGCCGACCCCCATTCCACTTTACTTCCTGTTGGGCCACACCAGCAACTCATGGCAAGGGAATTTAGAATAGTGCTTCAGAGCTCACAGAACTGATTTCAGTTCAGATCCTGCCTCTGTCTTTTGGGGTCTCAGTTTCCATGTCTGTAAAACAGGAAACATGAATAGTAGCTACTCGAAGCACAGTAGGGGGGATCCAATGAGGTAAACCACATACAGCCTGGGACAGAGCCCGGCTCCCCAGCAAGGTCTCAACAGATGGGAGCTGCCATCTTCATCCCTGCCACAGGCCGACATGCTGTCTGTCACGGCACATGTGTTTTGTCCTGCTTTGGGCCCTCCACTAAACTGCATAGCAGTAGTCACAAACTGAGCTTGTGGCCTTAGAAATATTTTTGGTTTTGCTTTTTATTGGCCAGCATTTAAAAATTGGGAGGTTTCACGGGAAAATCAAGATGTCCCAAATTTCTTGAATACTAAGACATTCCAGCAATCCTAGGTCTCCATCCCTGTGTGGCAATGATTAGCTGAGACTTAGCAGAGACTGTCCTCAGATAGGGCGCATGCTGGCCAATTTGCCTCAGTCCCCACCACTCCCTAATGCCTTCCTCGAACCTTACCACTCAAGTTACTTATGTATGTGCCTCACTCAGGCAGTGTCTAAATTTGTCTGTTCCCCAGCACTAAGACATAGAAACTGTATCACACACCCTAGAGCCAGACAGATGACTTGCACTGGCCAGTACTGTGACTTCTCATATGAACCATAATATTTCAGTGCACTCTCTTTATCGCCCCGGCTTCTCACAAGCAAATCTGCACAGAGGGAAGAAATACATTCAGCCCGTTTTGCTGCAGAAAACTTGAACTGAAATCAAACTGGAATAAGCTGCAACTAAATGAGGATTACAGAGTTAGGCCTCGAATGATAGCTTCTCCTTTCCGTAAAAATCTCCCAATTTGCACCTATTCACATAAACATTTCTGCCGTGTGACTCCCAACTGTCCTCAAAATATATTTTGTTACTCGGTAATCAGATTTGCTTGTGCCATAAAACGCGCTAGCTCCTATGTGAATATTTCTTTAAAGCCAGAATTGAGGAATATTGACTATTATTGGAAAATTAGAGGGCCTTGCACTCTCTTAATCATGAGATGAGTTGATTAAACGGGCAGTTTGTTCGAGAGTTCGGACAGTGGCATTCTGGCATCATGGTATGACTGTTTGAGGATTAAGTCATTTCTCAGCTTTCCCTGGCAGACTCTTTTATTATTTACAATATTTACTTCAAGGAAATTTTGGCGTTTGTCATATTTATCTTGCTGAAAAATGGGCCCGTAAATGCGCATCACTTTTCGAACAAAGCCAAACGTGGTGCTGCTAATTTGGTTCATGAAGTGTGTAATTCAGTTCCTTTGCACAGGGACAACATTTGTCTCCTGCTTTTATTAAACTACCATAACACAATTTTTCTTGCTCATTACTGAAATATGCATTGCCAGAGCTGGGGACAAGGAGGATTTAATGACTCAAGTTCTAAAGGCATTCCGGTGGCACTTCCTCTGTGTTCTGCTGCTTGTCACCGGAAAAATTAAGAAAACAAGGAACCTGTAAGGAAACCTTTGCCCTTTTCCCATTTGGTGGGTAGCAGGAAGGATATAGAGATACAGAGGATGGGAGCAAAATAAAGCCGTCATTTTTATGAGATTATTTCCATGAAACACAGGCCCTAGCAGAAGCTATTTGTATATCGCTCCTGACTGATTTTTTTCATTTCACCGAAGTATTTGTATATCGCTCCTGACTGATTTTTTTCATTTCACCGAAGTATACTTTCAGTCTCTTCAAGGTTAATTAACAGTATAGAAACTTTGCCACAGACATAGCCAGGTTCCAGCTTTGCCACCAGGCAGAGGCTAATGCAGAGGGGAGAAAGGGGTAATAGCAGGATCAGTATATAATGTGCCTCCACCCAGAGCTCCCCTCTTTGGCAGTCTGGGTGTTGTTTCATGTCCATTCCATACCAGAATATTGTCAGTGACATTTTCACGATCCCACCTGTAACAGGTCACTTGCTTGGAAGGAGGCTGCCTGTGTGTCTGACCCTGGCAATGCAGAAAGAAGGCAATGGACTCTCGGTAAAGTAGATGTGGCATTTTAGAGACCAATCATACACACAGAAGAATATTTTTATCCCACACAAAAACAACTGCAAGTTCAGTTTAACAAGACCTGCCACCAAAAAGACACTGTCACCTGCCTGAACAGCCTCGGTATTTGTCACATGTTGGAGAAGGAAGAGGGGGCTGTGGGGAAGGAGAAGCAGCAGCCGACACACCAGCTACCTGTCATGGAGCAGACACTGTGCCCTGCCCTGTGTCTCAGGGAATCCCGGCACCAACCCTGTGAGATAGATGCTGTTTTCATCCCCATTTTATAAATGAGGAGAACGGAGAAAGCTGATAGTACAAGGAACTTGGCCAGGCTCGCAGAGCCGGGAAGGAGTCTGAGTTGACACTACAGAGCGATTGGCTATTTGCTTATATTCCATTTAGCACTTGATGAAGTTCTCTCTTGAAAGGTTTTCTAGGGCACTGTGGGAAATTCAAAGAAATGTTAAAGACACTGTCCCTGCCCTCCCCATCTTTACCATCGGCAAGGGAGCTACTATATAAGCGTATGACGCTGGCTAATTTTAAGCAGGAGCCAAGTATGATTTTCTCTCACAGAATTCTGTAACCTCTGTAGGATGAGGAACTCTTTTATTTACATAATATTGATGAGCACTTATGGGCCAAGGTTCCCTGAGACTGGTGGACTCCCTGGGATTGGAACCCGCAGTGCTAAAACCAAGAAAGACCCAGGCAAACGGGGCTGCTGGTCACCCTAGCTGTGCCTAGAAACTGGGGGTACAATAGGGAACTACACAGACATCATCTCTGCTTTCTGTCAGCAGTCAGTCTAAGGGGATCCAGCCAGAGAAGGAGTGGGGAAATAGGACAAGGAGAGAAGTACATACAGTACAGAGAAACAGCATAGATGTGCAGGATGCTGTCTGCATGCTTCTTATAAGTCTAAAAAAATCATCCAGGGGCGCCTGGGTGGCTCAGTCAGTTAAGCGTCTGTCTTTGGCTCGGGTCATGATCCTGGGATCCAGTCCTGGGATTGAGCCCTGCATTGGGCTCCTTGCTCAGCCCAGAGTCTGCTTCTCCTTCTCTAGACTCTGCCAGTTGTCTGCTGTCTGCCCATTTGTCTGCCCATCTCTCTGTATCTCTCCGTCAAATAAATAAATAAAATCTTTTTTAAAAAATCCAAATATGTAAAATCAGAGAGAAACCAATAGATTTTACAAATAATTTCAAATGTACACTTATCAATGAAGTAAAAAGAAGGCCAAGATGAGGTGAAGCCAGACACAGCTTAAGAATAGGATAAAATGCTTATGTACCTTAGAATATTATTAAATTATCAATCAACATTTAGAGCCATTTTGTAACATATGTACCCATCTTTGGAAATGTCCTACATAAAACTGCATAGGTTGAAAAGTGAAATTTGGGGGTACCTGGGTGGCTCAGCAGGTGAAGTGTCTACCTTCAGCTCAGGTCATGTTCCTGGGGTTCTGGGTCCCTGCTCAGCTGGAGCCTAATTCTCCTTCTCCCTTTGTCCCGTGCTTGTTTTCTCTCTCTCTCTCTCTCTCTCTCTCTCTTAAATAAATAAATAAATAAAATACGAAAGAAAGAAAGAGAAAGGAAGGAAGGAAGGGGAATTTTCTGAACATAAGCAAAAGGTAGGGATATCAATACATTACGAAAGGATATTTCTATCTCTGTTCTCATGAGTCTCCTGGTTCCATGATGAATTACTGAGCAATCAACATTGTTTGTTATTTCAAATGAATAAGAACAGAATCAGTTCACCACCAAGTGTATCTTTCAAGCAATTATTACATTACAGTGGCAATTAATGTCAACAATGTAAAAAATATCAAATGATCAGAGGTTTAACCAACCCAAACCAGCCTAATCATCCCCGGAGTGGATGCATACTCTTTTGTTCTCAATGCATTTATCAGGTAAGCAGTAGATTCCAGAAATGACATCAGTGGAAACCCCTCCCCACATCATTGTGTGGAGGAAGGTAACAGAAATTAGAAGCCACGTCAAATTTCTCAAAAGGGTGACTAAATAATTGCAAAAATAGTATCCAAGAAAACGTTAAGAAAATGAGATGCTCATCTTCCCCCCCAACACCATACCACCAAGTTTAGGCAGATGAAGATAACTGAGCTGGAGTTGCAGCTGAAAAGCAATGCATAAATCCTGAAAACCAGTGTCCATGGAAATTCTATGCCTCCTCTCACTAGCCCCTTCTTTACTTATAATACACATTACCATGTCCACTTGCCAATTATTTCCCAAACTATTAGTGGGACACATGCACACACGTACCATATTATCTTTACGCACAAACTAACCACCTTTGTACATGTCGCTCACAGTCTTTCTGTGTGTCTCCACATGTTTGCACATGATTATCTTTGCTCCCAAGAGCTGTAGTTGCAGGGGTATTACCCTAACATGGTGTCTTGGCCCCAGCAGCATCACTATGTTCCTATAATTTTTTGTCCTCACAAACACACCCCAAGCTAGACCCTCATCTCTTTCCATCCCCATCTCTTGGAGCTCCTCTGCAAGTTGAGTTTTCTACTAACTCAACCCCAGCTGCAAGTTCAAGTTTCACTGAGCCATTTCTGGGCCCCTTAAATGAACCACTCTGGGTCCTGGAATTGGGAAGGAGCTTCACCACAAACATACCGGGCATTCCAGTCAGGTATGCCTTGTTATTTCCACCCTGGAGCATCCTAACTTAGCTTGAAATAGGGTAAGAGGCCTCAAGAAATGCAGATTTAAACTCAAAGAGATGCATTTGCACCTCCAAACACAAATTGCATGAATCAGGTGCTCCAGCCAGAGCCAGGGATGAGGTGGTGTGATTATTCTCAGGAAACCTGGTGGATGGGAAGCCTACTCCTACTGAGAACAGGAACTGGTTGGCTCTTTCGAACCATGCAGAACGCATGCCTCCCTCCCCTTAACTAGAGGCTGCTCCACACTCTACCTGTCCAATGCGGCCATGGTCAAGCTGCTCCCCTTGTCATGCATCAATGCCACTTTGTTCAGACCGACTGGCTCTCCCGACAGTGACCCTCCTGCCGTCTGTATTATTTAAAGGAGATTTATGGTTGGGTGTCTCATGTTGTGAAACACGAGCTGTGACCCCCGGGCTGGGAAGCCAGCAGGGAAAAACATTAATATTATGGCACATGGGAAAATGAAACTCATAGGCTGCAGCGAGAAAAGGACAACAGAAATACGAGAAGGGAAATGAATGGACGCACCACAAACTGCACCAAATTGGATTTTCTCTCGATGGAACCCCAAAATGTGCTCTGGTTAGGGTGGCAGTTTTTAAATCTCATCTTATTTTTATTTGTTTTCTTGCATTTTTTTTTGGAAGACAGAAACAACTGCCAGACAACGGCTTATATGAAAAAAACTTTCCAGCTTACTAGAACACCAAGAACCCTGGTTGCATATTAAAAAGGACCAGAGAATTTTATGACCATCAGGACCACTTGAAGTTATGCATACTAAATTAAGGGTAATCAAAACTCATGCTTAAGAGTACACTCTGATCATCTCAGGGTCAGGAAGAATTCACCCCTCCCCTGACCCCTTGCTTTTCAGGAGGAATGGCACTTGGCAATGTGAGGGGTTTTGTGGTTACAGATTAGGTAAGAAACAGGGGAAAGACCAAAACCAAAAGCAGAAGAGAAAATTTTAGGGTTTCTAATATAATCAGACGTGTATTTCCTGATTTCCCAATTGCATACATTTGAAATGAGGAAGCATTACCATCCTAATTGAGCTGTGAAATAAGTTGGACCTTTTATTACCAACCCTAACACTAGCCAACAACAACTTATTTGTCCTCCTTTGGTCTCAGGGTCCTAATCTGTAAAATGGTAATACATATTCACCATGCCAGGCAGAACCACGGTGGCTACCCAGTGAGCCAGAGAGGAAAAGGACTGTTTCAGCAGCAAGTGGAATGACAATCTTAAAATGCCTTTCACATGTTGATCTAACTTTCCTAAGAGCGTAACTTTCTGTCAATATTTCTCTTAGCAAAAGACCCATTTAGCTTCCATTAATAGTACTTAGGAATTTGTGGAACAGAACAAGCATAAAGATATGTTGAGGGAAGTGGGGCACCATTATATCCTAAACATACCTTTCGCTTGGAACATGTCCCAAGGACACCCGCGAGCTTCAATTCCTTTCGTGAGATTAGAGCCTACACTAAAGAAACAGTTACACTTAATCTCTGCAGCAAAGATGGTTCCTAAAACCACGTATTTTATTTAGATGTGGATTTCCTTTGCTCAGTGGAAAATGAATTGATGCATGCCCTCAGACTAAGTTCAGAAATACTTGGCAATCTTTTTCCCAACCTTTAAATATTTCTCAAAACATGGTTGGGATTGTCATACAGACAGACACGTATATCAATGGAACAGAATAGAGAACCCAGAAATAAACTCATGCATATATAATCAATCAATTTACAACAAAGGAGCCAAGAATATGCAATAGGGAAAGGACAATCTCTTCAATAAGTGGTGTTGGAAAAATTAGACATCCATGTATAAAAGAATGAAACTGGACCACTATCTTATAACATACACAAAGATCAACTCAAAATGAATTAAATATTGAATATAACACATGAAATCTTAAAGTTCCTACACAGGCAATAAGCTACCTGACAAAGCTCTTAGAGATGAATTTTTTAGATCTGACACCAAAAGCAAAAGCAAGAATAAGCAAGTGGGACTACGTCACAATAAATTGTTTCTGCACAGCAAAGGAAACCATCAACAAAAGAAAATAATTGTAAATTAGGCATCTTATGAAGGGCATGTTCCCCCCTTCAAAAATAAAAAACTCATACAATAGCGAAAAAAAAAAAAATTCAATTTAAAAGTGGGCAGATCTGAATAGACATCGTACCAAAGAAGACATGCAGATGGCCGACAAGTCTGTGAAAAGATGCCCGACAGTGTTGATCACCATGGAAATGCCAATCAAAACCAAAATGAGATATCACCTCACATTTGTTAAAACTGCTAACACGAAAAAGACAAGAAATAACAAGTGTTGGCAAGGATGTGGAGAAAAGGGAATCTTTGTGTCCTGCCAGTGGGAATGTAAGTTGGTATAACCACTTTGAAAAAATTATGGGGGGGCACCTGGGTGGCTCAGTGGGTTAAAGCCTCTGCCTTCAGCTCAGGTCATGATACCAGCGTTCTGGGATCGAGACCTGCATCAGGCTCTCTGCTCGGTGGGGAGCCTGCTTCCCTTCTTCTCTCTCTACCTGCCTCTCTGCCTACCTGTGATCTCTGTCTGTTGAATAAATAAATAAAATATATATTTTTTTAATTATGGGGATTCCTCAAAAAAATTAAAGACAAAATAACCATGTAGTCAAGCAATTCCACGTCTGGGCATTTAGCCATAGAAAGTGAAAATGCTAATTCAAAAAGATATATGAACCCCATATTCATTGCCGTATTATTTATAATAGCCAAGATATGGAAATAATCTAAGTGTCCATTAACGGATGAATGGATAAAAAATTGTGGTATATATATTCAATGGAATATCATTTGGTCATAGAACAAAACGAAATCTTGCCACTGGCAATAACACAGATGGACCTTGAAGGCATTATGTTAAATGAAGTAAATCAGACTGAGAAAGACAAATATGGTATGATCTCTTTTACATGAAGAATCTGAAAAATACAAAAATCAAAAAACCAAGCTTATGGATAGAGTTCAGATTAGCGGTTGCAAGAGGTTTAGGGGAAATATGGTGTGAACTGTTGTGGGTGTGGGTTTTTGGGCGGGGGGGCAGTTAAGAAACTGAAAAATTTTAAATAAGTTAATGTTTCTCAAAAACAAGGCCCGTGTAGTTTATGTAAAGACCTGGAGAGCATGAGCGCCCTCTTCTCTAGATGTACACCACAGCAATTCATGCAGGATTTGGGGGGTACTGGAATACCCCCCAAACAAAGGCTGGCTGAAGCTTGTTGCAGTGATTTAATAGGATATTAGAAAGTCCAATTTGTGTCTCCCAAAGGAAGCAGTTTTCCTCAAGTAATCAACAAAATTCTATTTCCAATTAGCGTCCACTGATCAAGAGTTTTACATTTGAAAGAAAAATAAATCCCCTATATTTTAATGTATTGTCCATCTGACTACAGGAGGAGGTAGAACAGGTGCTCGTAACCCAGCAGAGAGAACTTCCTTCTATCTTCAGAGATCAAAAGCACATCCCGAAATCCCAGCAACTGCCAGAAAACTTTCCTCAATGAGTCACTCATCTGAACAGGGAGCCTCTACATGTCTCCTCCCTTTCATTAAACCCCTGAATGCTAAACCTACATGCAACACCCAATTCTACACAAAGTTCAGTGTTGCTCATTCATCTATGTGTGTTTCATGCCTAACTCAGGATTACTAGAGCATAGAGATGCAACCATCGCATTCCATCTCTAACCAGCCTGACAGCTCATTAGTTATAACAAGATGATGAACAAAAAAGTGTTTCATGGTGATGGGGATTTTCTTAAATTGCCTGTAATCCTCAGGGTGGAAAGGGAAAAAAGAGAAGAGGACCTGTCTTTTTCTCCACCTTTCCTAAAACCAACCTATAACCCATAACAACCACCACCTCAAGAAACAAGGCATTTTCACCTATGATAGCAGGGAGTATGAGCAAATCATTTCACTCACACCATCGCACCTTGCGCAGGCTTGGGAGTGCCTCAAGTAAGAGAGTAACCCTACTATGCCCGCTCTAATCCTTAGCTGGAACCACTGGTTGCTGAGAGCCTCAGCACCCACTCCACGTGCCCAAGTTGGCAGCTGAGATGTAACTCTTAAGCAACACTGATATTAGATTGGATGATGCTGCCATCCCACTGTTATCCAATTTATTCTACCCTCACATGGTATGGAGTGGTTCTACGTCAATAATGGTTAATAAACACAGCCGTACCTGAACTGTATCACCATTCCCATGTGCTTTCACAGACAGGAAACTCCTCTCTCTTCCGTTTCTCCAAGTTTATGTCTTTAGTGAGTGAGTAATGACACTTTCACCTCCAGGATCTACTTTACTATCAAGAACGTTCACAAAATGACCTAGATGTTTGCTTGAAAAGCACATGCTGTTGGCTCAGGGTTCATCTGACTAATCTGGGTCTTACTTACCTTGACGGGGGTGTACCTGCCCTTCCTCCCGGATCCTTCTGGATGGACCCATAGAAGTCCCATCTCTTCACCAACACTGGAAGCATCATCAACAGAACCCAGTGACTTATGTCTCCAGAGTTCTAATTCCAGAATGTGGTTAATGCTTAGAATTCCTATAACCCAGAGATTTTCCCAACTTAAAATTTGGTGTGATGTGTAGGTATGGTCTTGGGACTACTTTTTAACTACTTTGTGAGTCTTGGCTCCCAAGAGTACCATATTTTGGAGGGCACTTAACATATTGTATATGCCTACCAAACTTGCTAGAACCTAAAAATCATCCAAGCCCCACCCCCTGATCTCCTGAATTGGAATCTCTTGGTAGAAGGGCCTGGAAATATGTGTATTTAACTATTCTCAAGTGATTCTGATGAACAGGAGAGTCTAGGAAACAGAGAGGTCTCGGGAGATTTTTCCAGGAGGCCCAGGAAGAAAGCAGGGCCAACACACCGGGAAAGCTGAATTCCAACAAGGGGAGATGGGGTAACACGTGGTCCCCCTGAAATTTGGGAAGAGACAATGTGAAAAACTAAAGCTTTATAGATATATAAAAAAAAAAAAAAAAATGGAGCTCAGAGAAGTTAGGTCCCTCCAGTCTCCTTATTTCTGTTCCATTAGCTCTGTATTTTGTTTTATCCATCACTCGGGTTCCTATCCCCTCTCTAGATCAGTCCCCATCGAATAATACATAGCACTTTGGAGATGACCTAGAAGTTTTTCTTGCATATAGTATGGATGTTGACTGCAAAAGCCATTTCTGAGAAATTTCCCCCAATATTTCCCGAGGATGCTAGGCACACTCATGCCTATTCTCCGTTCTTGGCCTTACTTTTGGTTCGCATTCTGAGATCATCAACATTCATTCAAGAAAGCCTCCCTCTGCTGAGGAATTAATCACCAGAAATACTGTACATGAGGACATAATACACAAAATATCTGTATAATACAGCTTCTTAAGCAATTATCCTACACCACTGGGTCACATTATGCAATGTAATATTTCCCATAACAAAAGGAGAGTTAAAGGATTGTTTTTAATGCATATGCTGTTAAGTTTTACTTTAATCATTTGTGGCATTCTTTTATATTATTTTACTATTGCATGTCAGCAATCAGTGACAATTAAATTTTTAAAAACTCGCATTGAAAATTAACTCTCATCAGAAATAGGATTAAGACTGAGGTTTTCATGGTTCTAAAGCTGAACTAAGTGGAAGAAAAGATGTTACACGGGGGGGAAATTTCCCTTGATTCAACACACGCCAGTGGGCTTGAACGATTTCTGAGAATTTTCTGTCTGTTTCTCTAAAGTAGCCTTTGGTGGTCTGTTCTGTCTGAGTCGTTCCTAATATTTCTAGCCAGGAAGGACTGTACCCCCAACAAGGGAATGCAAGATCCTATGCGCTCCCCCTAAAATTCGGGGAGAGACTGCGTGGAAAAGCAAAGCATTCATCAGCCTCTACACCAGTTCTGATTTCTGTATGGCCTGGTAGGGGCCGGGGAAAGGGCCCCCCGTACGGGTTTGGCAAGGCAGCTACAGGCCCTCCGACTCTGCCTCTCGGACACCTCCCAAGGACACAGCGCCCATTCAGGATTCGAGTTTGTGGAGGCTTTTCAATCAATAACATATGGCCACGAAAGCACTAGTGCTATACAAACAGACTGAAATAAATATGCTCAGCAAATAAAATATCTGTATGTGAAACAACAAAGCTTTTAGTTTAACGGCAGAAAATGAAAAACAAGTCTACTTGAAACCAGGCTAAATGAGCAACCAATGTGAATTTTTGGAGATGAATGAGCTGGCAGATGCTTTCCTCGAATCATTAAGAACAGATATCAATAATTTCTAAGAATTGGAGACAAAATTCACCGGAAGCAACTCGTGTGTGATTGGGGGCCCACCCTTTTTTTTTTTTTCCTCCCCCGCAAGGACAGCTGCAAGGAACGCCGGGCCCTATCAGCTGTTTCAAAGGCCAAGTGTCTCCTTCCACACCAGTTTGTTAGTCTTTATCTTACATGCGTTTTTTTGTTGTTGTTGTTTTTTGTTTTTTTTTTTTTTTTTCCCTTCCAGATTCATGATCTCAGATTAGGTAGGTGGTGGGGGAGCCTCTGTATATATACCTTCCTGTTACCCAGGACCTGGATCAGAGAAGGTGCTTATTAATATCATGGAGATATGATTTTTAATGATCTCTGAAAACAGCCTATATGGGTGTGAATAATGGCACTGTCTCATTGCATGCGTGGTTTGTGCTTTTGTCTCAGACAGGTTCATTTTTCACTGGAGGGGAAAGGTTCATGCCGCACGAGGGGGGTAACCAGTTGATGTTACAAGGCTGACTATTAGGCCCCTTGCTGTTCCACATGTCACAGGGAAGGACTCCAGCCGGCAACCTTAATGCCTACTTCAGCATCTTGAAGAAATTAATGAACACAGCTTCTATGGCAAAACATTTCAATCAACCCTTACCAGCTGTGCCTACATTTAAGAAAAAGAAAAGGGGGGGGGCAGGGGGAGATGCCCAGGTTTATCAAAAAAGTTTCTTCGAAAGATCAACCGTGGTGTTGGCTGTGTGCAGGGCCGTGGGAGGTGGGGAAAGGAAGAGCAGAAGGAATAAAGGTAGAAGGGTGCCAGCACCGAGTGCCAAAAGATGTGCTCTGGCCCCTGTGTTTGTTGAACAAATTAAGCACGTTCTGGTTTTTCACCTGCTGAAGTAGCGGCAGTGCATATGGCCTAGAAGTTAAAAATAAGGAAATATGCATACATTACCATACTTAATGGACGACCCTCTCCATTTAATATGCAAATTTCCTGAAATATTACTGAATGCCGTCTGTTCTAAATGAATAAATTTGAATTGCAATTAGAATAATCCTTTATAATTAATGAAAACTGTCAATTTTAGTTCATAAGTAATTTGATTAACAGGATGATGGGACACTTATGAAATTTGCTGGACTGCTAGGGTGTGAGACAACTGACAGTGAGAGCGGGGCGGGCCAGGCACTCAGGCTCCACCGGAGTATCATCCTAAATTATTGATAACACAAGCTAATGAACTTCAGAAAGTGAACTCTGGGGGCCTCATTTAAAGGGACAGCATCGGAGGGCAATGGGCATCATGAGATGGAGATCTTTCAGAACGCGCCTTTGCTGGTATTTTTGGCTCACAGGAAAATAAATGTTTAGAAAAGCCAGGGCAAAGGGAAACATTGGCTCAAAACACAAATTTACCGTTTCCAGCTGTTGCTGGAACAAAAGGAAACAATAGTCAGAGGATAAATGTAAGAAGAGACAATGTAAAAACATGTGGAATGAAGTTCATGGTAATGCATCACAGACGGAGGACATAGCGGTTCCCTTCACTGGGTCCTCCTTTGGAGAGACCAGGAACAAGAACTTTTTTAACTGGCATTAACCGGACAGTTATATGAAGCAACGGAAGGGGAGGGAAGCCTTGGAGACATACACGGGGGACTCTTAGCTGTGGCACTGTAAGGGTCTCGTGTGGCCCTTAAGGCAAGAGATGCTCAGTCCCTTCTCACTGAGGAAAGCAAGGCTGTCAAGAGGAGGGTTAGTGCTACAAGACAATGCTGTCCTTCTTTTCCGTTGCTGTTAATTAACATGGAGACACGGTCAGTAAAAATAAGAAAAGAAGCTATTAAAAAACAAACAAACAACAAAAAAAAAAACCCTACTTCATCTTTTCCAGAAATTGATTCCAAAACTCAATGCAGAAGTGCCAGTTGTATCAAGATTCGGTCCCCATTTGAGGACTTTCACACTCACTGGCAAGTGTGAAAGTTGATTAAGATTCTTCACGTGGAAGTCTCTACAGAACGAGGGTCTGGCTTTGCGGATTCTCAGTGTCCTGGCTGACCTTACTCTTTCATGACTTCCATACCTGTCGCTCCTGACAAATCCAAGGGGACTTCCTTGCTGCCCAAGGGGGCTCCGAATTTGGTTGATGATGACAGAATAGAATCAAATCACAGTTCTTTACTGCTTTACTCTGACACCTACTGAGAGAGAAGTGCCTAATTCCAAGAATGGGAATTATCTATCCGAAAGACCTCTTACCCCTGAAACCTTAGATTCTGTGTGGTGTAAACCGGTCAGGTAATCTCAAGATCAACAAGAAATAATTTTTCAAGAATAATACTAGCCTTAAGTGTGCATTATTGAAGAGGTACACCATGAGAACTCTTGGGAAAACACCTGAGACTTACCAATCTTGGTTCCATCCCTGTGGACCACCCACCTACACCACTCAGCTCATTAGATTTGACAGAAAACTCAATAAAACAAACCAACTGCATAATCATGACAATGATGGTGATAAAAGCAGTACTCACCATTTATTGAAAATTATTCCAAATAGCTGACATGGTGCAAAGTTCTTTACATCACTAAGTACTTAAGGTGGCCCTGGAAGTACACAGTATGCCCATTTGACAGGTGAATTAACCAAGGCTCAGAAAGATCAGGTACGTCCCCCAAGGAAGAAATCTCAACCAGGAAGTGGCACAGTCAGGATCTGTATCCGGAGTCTGTCTGTCTTCGGAACCTAAGCTATTAACCTAATATGTATTCTAGACTGACTTCCATTTTACAACAGTGTGCTTAAGGGCCGGGCATATTTAATTATGCTAGAGTTGCCCTCACTTTTCAATTACATTTTCATTTCCTTGCTCTGGACCACCATGACTGCTAAGTTGCCCGTGCCATTTGTAAGCCAGCTCAGTGGGTATATGTTTGGAGTCATTATCTCCCCCTCACATGGAACAAGCAGGTCATAAACACTGCCTTTCATTCTGCAATGTGTACTGCAAACAACGCTTTGGCTTCCTCTCCCTCCCACAAAGAGTCTCCTGAAATCTGTATATCTAGAGCTAGGTTTTCAAAACAAGACAGGCCCCAGGTCAGGCTCCTTCCTTGGACCCTGCCCTAGAGCCCCAGGTAGCCACCATCCTAAGCAGTCACCTTCAGCTATGGGAGACCTGTGATGAAAGCTGTTAGCTCTTTGACACTCAATAAAAGAAACAAACAAGAAACCAATGAGGTTCTTGGTTATTAAGCTTTCTATTAGACCTAAATAAAATTAAGCAGCTGGTGGCCCTATGTATCCACCAAATTAATATTAAAAACTCTCTTTGAACCATTTAGAGCCTTTGTGCATATACTCCAAGCCTCCAGCACCCTCTTTCTTCCCAGAAGTACAAGCAGTTTTGTTTTTTGTGTGTGTGTTCTTTTTTCCCTCCAGGCTCCCACTAGTCTTTCACATGACTCTAGCACCCAGAGGATTTCTTTGTTTTTCCCTATAACCTGCCCCCACCCACAAATCTCCAAGGTAATAACAAGAGAGACATACCTGGCTCCTAACCCCACTGAATACTAGAGCAGGGAGGTCTTTTGGAGATGTCAAGTTCAATGTTTCTCAAGGGTCATGCATGCACAGCTGATGTTAGGTGATATACTTTTATTATTTAGTGGTTACATGTATATTTTCATATGTATTAGAAAAGAAAAAACAGTAAGAAGCATGTCAAACTTGTGATTTCACATAGAGCACTAATAAGCCCAACACCTAAGTGAATATCTAGATACACAAGAGTGAATAAAGACAGACACGGAGTAAACAATACTCCAGGTGGTACTCATTTACAACAGAGGTCACAAGGGTATTCTGTGAAGGACAGAAAACCTGATCTAGCTTCAACCCTTCTTTGTCCTCGAGGGGTGGACTGGAGCTTAAAGAGGGCCGGGCAGTGCGGTAACATGGAAGCAAGGCTGGAGCTAGAACTCAGATGACCTAGCAAGGTCCCCTTTCCTCTACCCATGGACCTAGGTCTTTATCTGGTTCACGTTGGGAAGGGAGAACAGTGAACTCCAAGAAAGCTGCAGAGCTGCCCTCTGGGGCCACTGAAAATCAAGGGAGAAAGGGGCAATTCGCAGCACTCTCTTCTTCTTCACCAGAGCAGCTCCACTTGGCTTAGGTTTAATTTGACAGTTAATGTCTGATTTGATTGGAAGAAAGTGTTTTACGTAAGATTTTTCAAATGAGTCCATCGATGCAATGATTAAAGTCCTCAAACTACTGGAAGCTCCAGGATTTGGTCTTGTGCCATTCCACTTTGCTCACAGGAAGGCAAATCAGTCCATCAGCGTGGTCCAGCTGTACCCGAAATATGGCTCCAGGACCATGAATAAGAGAATTTCTGTAAGTGGGATGTGGCAGGTGACGTAATCTGTTAAGATGCAAATATCTGGGCCCTGCCCAGGACTTTATAGAAACCGACTCTGTGAATGAAGTCCGATAATTTGCATTTTAACTAGCTCCCTAGGTGACTGGACTGTGAGGGAAAACCTAAGAACCAATATGGTAGAATGATGGATTACGAGCAGGGCTAAGAGAGAAAGAGCACTGGTAAGAGATAAAGAGATGGTGACTAACACAGACTGAGAAACTGAGATTTAATAATTTACTGATCCCTCAATGAAACACTGCCTCTGTGACTAAGCCATCTTATGATAAAGTTATCTTAGTACTTAGTAACTAAGCCTATCTTTCACCAACACATCCCCATCCCCACACTTAACCCTTCCCTTACACGCAGTTTCTTTCTGAAGAGAATGGTGTAACCATGAAGTTCTGACTTACTGACCAAATACCCTGAGGCCCATACTGTGTGCTGGGTGAGGCATTTATACAAAAAGAAGATGGTTCAATAGAGCAGCCCCACTCTGGTACAAAGCCAACACATTCATTTGAAAAATCATGCTTTCTCCAAATTTAAGTTAAGGGTGGCCTTGTGTATTGAAATTAGCTGTTGATAGAGTTTGCATGGCCTTTTAGCTTATGCATTCATTATCAATGGAGCCAACTCTCCCAAATCACCATGGCCCAGAGTTCTTTGTAAGCGGATGTTAAAATTTTTCATTTGGTGGAAGAACAGAATACATTTCTTGGCAATTCAGCTCTGGATTCAGACCCCATCTGTTTACCACTTGTCGGACCCTGGGAGGATGTGCAGACACCCTCCGATGCGAACATGGGTGGTCACCTCCCAAAGAGCAAGACATAAACCGGCTTTCATTAACTGCTGGTATTTATGAGGATCCTACAATGAAATTAAAAAAAATTTAAGGGCAGTTTAGACTAATAGCAACTTTGGAGGGGAAAATGGTAGTCATATTACCTGGGGAAATGTAGTCTAAGTAGCCAGACAGGAACCCCCTGAGAGGGTTCTTAATCTCATAGATAAGATTGCCCATATCTGAGGGGCCAGTGAGCATCACCTGGTGTCTGCCACGCTTATCCGAAACATGGGACAACACCAAGTGATGTGCGGGCAAATAATGAAGAAACATAATGACACCAAATGGGGAAGCAGATCTTCCTTCAACCTTGAGAAGGAGAAGTTACAAACTGTCAGTGTTTCGAGAAGATGTGTATTCCAATAAGGGTACTCATTTTTCAGAATGAGACAGCAATAAACTTGGAAAAAGATTTGAAATAGAGCTGCACCTTCTCTTATATACCGGAAACTAATGTAACACTGTACATTCACTATACAGGAACTAAATTTTTTTGAAAATTAAAAAATTAAAAAAAAAAAAAAAACCTCTATCTTTACTCAACCAAAGGCTCACTTTTGGCATATGGGGGAAGAAAGAGTAAGAATGTTCTGGAAGCAAAGACAATAGGGCTTCATGCATTTATCAAACACCTATCAAATGCTAAGGACTATATGCATCTATTATCTCATTTAATCCTCACAAAAACAAATTATGGTAGGCTTTACCCCAATTTACAAATAGAAATGTGAATTGTATTAAGATTAAGTAACTTCCCAAGTGAAGAGGGATTTAAAGATAGGACTCAAATTTCTAAATTGTTACCTGCCATATACATTGCACAGAGCCCCAGAAAAGCATAGAAAGAAAGATCTAGAAGAAAAAAATAGCATTTAAAAAAATGTTATTCTCTAAATTCCCCATAATGAAAAAACAGCCACAATTTCCGAACACCTCTTATGCTGTGTGTGTGTGTGCATGTGTGTACATACTCATTAGTCCTTTTTATCCACCCTGCCAGGTGTTAAGATTCTGAAGTCACAGACGAGGCCACTGAAGCCAAGAGGAGTTCAGTTACATGCTCAAGTTTACACAACGACTAACCAAACCGGGATCTAAACTCAGACCCATCTGATTCCCTGTGCCCTGTGCTTTCTACCACTCTCTTCTGCCTTTCCCTAGGAGTGAATCTTCCTTTTCCATTCCTTTCAATTGGAGATGAAGGCGAAACAGAATCTTCAACTTCAACTATAAAGAGGCTAAAAAGAATGTGTTCCTGCCTGCTTTCAACACTTCCAATTTGTACCACAGGCACCCAGTAGGCTTTGACAGTCAACATCCCCTGTGAAATTGAGGAGCCTGCAAGCCGTGAGCAGCGAGCAAACGCTCTCCCCAAACCACTGGAACTCTTGCAAGCCAGTCGCGCATATGGACTTGCCTGCCCTTTTCCTTCTAATGCTGGCTGTCCCATTGCTAGGGCTCACTAACACCCACCTAGAGAAAGGAAGGACAGAACTAGAGAGAATGCCATGAATATGGAGGTCCTTGAGTTTTAATTTGCCTAAAAATCTGTGTGTTGTTCAAACAATGTCGAAATTAGCCATATGGGAACCTAGCTTGGGTACATATCTTCATCTGTCACCACATTTGGGGGGAAAGCACTACAGAATCATTGTAGTGTTCAGGCTTGTAGGGAGGGAGAAAAGTCCTCTTGGAAGCAAACTAATACTGAACACATGTTTATGCTTCTGACCTCACAATATGGTAACTAATGATGGTTCTGCAAATAGACTCGGGAAAATAAATGGATGATTGCAGAGGGGAGAACCCCAGTGAGGGTGATGAGCTTCATTTCACCTACATTAGTCCTTAATTCTTAATAGGACAGCCAGCGCAAATTCTATACAGCTTGCCTTAAATAGATGAAATCGACACCTTATTCTGAATTCAAATCTTAGACCCAGTGCATGTAATACAGGGCCTTAATAGCTTCCCAAACTCTCATTTGGCCTCAGTTATACAACCAGCTGACACTGAAAATAATTAATGCCCTTTAGGACTCGCATCTGCTCCTATGGTTCCAAGTCAAGGTTTTTAATTGGGCTATTTTGGCATTTGGAGACAATGGCAAGGTAAAATAACCTTTCTTTAATATTTTTGAGGTCAGCAGATAGTCCTGCCAAAGGTCATCCTTCAGGTTCACAAATGAGTCATTTGTATCACCTAATGCAATCTGTGACTTGCAAATTGCGCTGGGATGTGTTAGCGTGCATTAATTAGTCCATGTGATGAATACTGAATTCATCATTACTAGCCGGAGCTTGTAGAGATGTGCCAATACTTGTTTTGGCGGTTTGTGGTTGCTTATTTCTATTTTACACTCTACTTCCAGCCCCAGTCCGAGATCTCCAACCCCTGGAGCTGAGTAATTGGCACACTGGAGTTAACCCCCTCCCTCTGGCATGGCTGAAACCTGGGAAACGATGCCTTGGCATAGAAATATTCCAAGGCAGGAAGCAACCACAGTCTCCCTGTCTTTGGTCTGGTTACTCTGTAAAACTCAGCATCAAAGATGATTCCTTTTCTCTCTTATGATGCAGAGCATTCCCAATCTCCCGAGAGGGAGGAAGAGAATAGAGAGAGGCCCCTGGGTCAAACCCCGTGCTCAGAGCAGTGCCCTGAGTTGCGCTGGGTCCTCTCAGCTGCTTGGCAGCTACTGCCTGTAATGAAGGCATTATTAATTTCAGTTTCAGGGGATAGAAAATCAGGATGTGGACACTGTATGGCTATACCATCTGTGCAGTTGACATATATTGATTCATACCTTCTTCCCATCTGTCCTTGACACTGTGCAGCAGCAGAGGTCACAATGTTCTCTTTCCTGGAATTTCCCCCAAAAGCAACGTTCTGCCCAGTATTCTTTTGGGATTTTCTTTGGTTGCTATTGTGTGCTTCTAAGGAAAACTGGTAGCAGAGTGTCTTGCGTCTGTCATCTTCCAGGTGGGTCCCTTTGACCCAACACAACAATAACCAACCACATCAAAAGGGTGTAGGAAAACAATAGCTCCACCACTTTGCTTTACAATGGATCTTGCAGTTCTCCAGAGTTTTGTGGATAACAGAATTAAGGCATCACTGTAGAAATTAACACATTCATTTTATACAGAAAGCTACAGTGGCTGATTAAATTATACGTAGCAGATCGAGGGGTTTGGAAAAGTAGATTTGTGGAAAGTCATGAAGCCGAAAACCAGCAGGCAGGTATACCTTGCTCAACATTAAGGACACCAGGAGAAAAACAGTCTCCTGCATTAAGGACACCAGGAGAAAAACAGTCTCCTGTTCATGGGATGTTTGTGTATGTTATGTTTAATACACATTTTTTGAAAAAGGAGAACTCTCTATCCCTGTGATGGTCACTTGCAACGTGACAAAGCCTGAGCCAGATTTCAGAGGGAATTTGTTTCGAGGATTATCATGTATTATATTTTATTTCTTTTTTCTGATTACTCTCTACCCAGGTGAAATTGGACACACAAATAACTGAATTCACAAAGGACTTTTTGAGGATTCAAGTGCCACTTCTATCTGTAAAGTAAGAAGTAAGTGGCTAATTGCAGCCCAAGTGAATGGCTCAGCCTACAATTAGCCAATTAGGTTGCCTGTTAGGGGGAGGAGCAATGGCAATGCTGAAAGCCTCTCCACGGAGCCCTGAGGTCTTTCCTACAGACTCAGAAACCGCAGAAAGTGTGTTAGGGGACTCCATCAGAGCAGATCTAGGCTGCTCAGAATCAGAGAATTGACTGTTACTAGTTTTTCTGATAGCTCTAAAGTTCTCTGGTCCAGGTAATAAGCACTGCACCATTCTTTCAATGGGGGAGACTTTTTTTTTTTTTAACAATTTTAGCAGGTGCCAGTAAACATCCACATTCTAAACAAAGTAAATGTCCAGCCCTGCCTTAGCTACAAAAATCTCCTTTTTTCTCTGTCTTTCTCATAAAATTACAGATTAAAATGTCTCTGACATTTTCAGCCCATATTTAATACTGAAAATGAATCCATCTTTCAGTTATTCCTGCGAGAAAATAATGCAGCTTTCAAAATATTTTAAGGAAATTTCCCTTGCTTTGGAGGGTGGATCTCAGATCAGGCAGCCAATTTGATTTCAAAACAGGAAATTTCGTTTTGATTAAACTGTGTGGCTCTGCTGGCTTCTGCAATACTGGGCAAGAAATGAAAGAGTTTGGTGGGGGGGTGCTGGATTTGAAAATAGCCCCATTATACCAAAGGGACACGCTATTAGCTCCTTTAAGTCTGCTCTAGAGGAAATAGCATTGAATCAAGAAGGAGTGGACAAATCACAAGCATTCTGGGCCCCAGATTGTCCTCATGTGTAAAATCAGAGTCTAGTTCATTTTAAGGTCTAGTTCATTTTAAGGTCCCTTTCAGAGCCAAAGCTCTATGATTCTGGATCTACAACACTCACGGTTCGTGAGGTAGTGATAGACCGACCCATCAAACCCCGGTCTCTGGCAAACGAAAGAAGATTCAAAAGCAATCACCTCTGAGCTCTAAGCCAGATCGGCCCATGGTTCGACAGCACTGCCTCTTTCTCAGGGGCTTTTGGGTGCCAGCATCATTTTAATGATCATACTAGAAACTGAGTTCACACAGCCTTGCGCTGTTTTAATCACTTGTTGTTTTAAGCTCTTGAGACTTTCCCCATAGCCCAGATGTGTCATTCACAGAACTATCCCTGGTGAGAATTACAAGGGAAAATCATATGTTCTTAGTTATCTCACTTATTCGTCCCCCAACTTTCTGCCACTGGGTTCACCCTGGGGCCCGGGAGCTCATTAACGTCTACTGTGCCCCATGATGGGGGAATAAACAATTGGCCAAGAAGACAGATATTTTTGGTAAATGGTAGCTTCACTTTAGGTCGTCTCTCTGCCTTTTTACTGTGAATGCTCACTGCCCTCTTTATGCAGGGGCACTGCAGACAGAAAGGTGATTCTAAAAGTGGTTAAGGTGCTTCGTGTCTCTAAACATACAAACGTTTCAGTGTGTTGGTAAAATCACACCAAAAGGCCCGGAAGAACACAACCTCTGGATGCCACTGGGTAAACAAATCTCCTTCACTTCCTCAAAACAGACATGAGAAGCAGAGGATACATCCCTCTCTCTTTATATCAGCTACAGCAGAAGGGTCCAGTGTCACTGGTCATTTGCTGTTTCCTCACAGTTTCCAGAATGATCTTTTAAAAATGATTAACCGAATCACAAACCTTCCTCCCTAACCCTCCAAATGGTCTCTACTGCTTTTAGAATGAAACCCAAACCCCTTACGATGGCCTAGTTCCTGCCTACTTCTTCAAGCCCACCCATGATATTTTTGCCCCACTTTCTTTCTGACCCTCAAATTTACTGAAGTCATTCCCTTTTGCAAATGCTGTTCTCACTGCCTGACATATTCCTCCCCATCCCTCACTCATCACAGGTTAGCTCTGTCTCACTAAGTCAGATTTCCAGGAAAGACTCCCTTGACTGTCCAATGCAAAGTAATTCTCACCCTTGGCCATCAGTCAACTCTCTATTATATCAGTCTGCTTTATTTTCCTCAAAGCATGTATCACTTTTGTCTTGTTCGTTGTCTAGTTCCCCCCGGAATATAAGAGCTATCAGAACAGAGACCTTGTCCATCTTGTTCACCTCTCTATTGTCAGGAATAAAGCAAACATATAGTGAGTGCACAATATTTGTTGAATGAATAAATGATGAATAATTGGATGAGTTAATGAAAGGAAAAATGAATTATTTTAATCAAGGGATTCATGTATAC
Organism: Mustela nigripes; assembly: GCF_022355385.1. Lineage (NCBI taxonomy): Eukaryota > Metazoa > Chordata > Mammalia > Carnivora > Mustelidae > Mustela > Mustela nigripes. The sequence goes on from NC_081568.1 coordinate 49,050,864, forward strand.
CTGGCTTTAAGAAGTCCTTGAACTCTCTCAAATTGCATGTAAAATTCTACCGTGTATTTTTCAGATGAGAGGTTCTATAGCTTTCATCAGATTCCCAAAGGGTCTATGATTCCTAAAAGGTAAGACAGACTGTGGCAGAGCCTATTAGTAATAAGACCCATGATTTTCAGCTGATCACGAAGATGTCCTACATTTTCTGCCCTCCCATGTGGCCATGTGACTACTTCTGTCAAAGGAGATGTGCAAAGAAGTGTTAAGTGTAACTTCCTTGAGTGCCTTAAAAGGAAAACGGCATGCCCTTCTTCTGTCCTTCCTCCTTCTACCGGCTGTGATGTAGAGGTAAAGGCTGGAGCTCCAGCAGCCATCTGGGACCATTAGGTACTTTGTGAATTAAAACTATGCACAGCAGAGCCACAAAATAAAAGCCATGGAGCTCTGGACTATCTCCAGCCTTCCTACACAGAAGGAAAAAACACATTTCTATCTGATTTAAGCTGCTGTTATTTGGTAGGGGTGTGGTGGGTAGAGATGAGAGGGTATTACTTGCTACCCAATTAGTTATCCCATTGTTTGCAAAGTAGGGGAAGATGATGCTCTTAGAAGAGAATTAGTATGTTAACACAATATGAGCAGACACGGTCCGAGGTGCCCCTGCCACTACTTGCCAGTCCAGAAACAAAATCTAGTGGAATAGAAGTCGGACAAAATTAGAAAATGTATCCAATGGTACAAGAGGAATTTCTTTCAAAGCCTCAAACTTGGAGGCTTATGGGAAGGCAAAACCATGAATGCAAGTAAGACTTGTTCAATACATTTTATTTACACTTCCACCATTAAAATGTGCCTCTGATATATGAGGTACATTTCTAACAACAGCTAAAAAAACCCTTTCTAGAACTATTTTTTACAAAAATAATGAAGCCTACCTATACATATTTGTCTGCATTTCAACGATTATACCAAGCACTCTGGCTCATTTTTATTCAGGTCAGCCTATAAACAAATGGTGATACTTTTTGTTATATAAATGCATCCACATGGTGTCAAAATTTAAAATTAAATTTTACATGTTGATTCTGAAGGTAACAATAAGAAGTAATGCCATCACCATAAAAATTAAGGTTATTATATTAAAATGTCCTAATCCTGTGTATCATTAGAAATAACTACCATAGTTAAATTAAATTATTGACCCACGGCAATGAAAATGCCCAGGATTTATTATACATTATTTGTGTATGATAGATTGTTTAATAAATTTGTCCATAGAGACTGTAGTAATTTATTAATTGCAACTCAATCAATACAACCACCAACAGAAGACATTATTATTTACAAAGGGATGGGCCAATGGAAAAACAAGTCTTCCTTGTTGATGTTAGGAATGATGAGAAGTAAAAGTAATCCAAATCTCTTGACTCCTTCCCTCCCCCCATACCTTGGGGTTAATTTCAGGAAGCTGCACTCTGTGCAGTAGGTCAGGGCTGAGATGAGAACACGGAGAAAGATTCACAGCTCTGTTTCCTTGGGCAAGTGACTTAACTTCTCTGATCTTTCCTCCTCCTCAGCTGTAAGTAGGGATAGTACTAGTTCTTATCTGTAGAGATATTATGAGCCCTGAATGGGATAATCCTGCAGTGCCTGCTGAATCGTAAGCACTCATTAAATGTCAGCTACCATCATCGTCATTGTCATCCTCATTGTTTTTCCCTGTGCTCTTTTCTTAAATGGATTTCCTATAATGAACTCAAGAGATTTCTTGAGACTTGTTTTAGTTCATAAATCCATGAGGGTGGTGCCACCGTTTTGTCCTTCTTTCTTTCTCCTGGAGCCCCCAGTGTAGCATCCTGTGCAGTGCTTTGCTCATGCATGTGGGCTGAGCACAGGGGGAAGGGGAAGGCTCTGCCCCCCGACAGGTACCCAGCTTACCATTCTCTGAACCTGCATCACCAGCCTCCTTCTAATAACGTAGGAATTTAAGTGGCTCAAAATGCCTCTTACCTCAATACCAGTAGGCACAGCCCATATTATGCTAAAAACCACTCCGGGTCCTTCCCAGAAAGCACTGGCAGCAGCCAAGTTCCCAGAGGCAGTCTGCACCCAACAGATAAGATGGGGCAAAGAAAATTGCACTAGATGGGACAGATGACCTTGCTGGCTTGAGTTTAGCTAACAGTAAGCAAGGCTATCATTTACTGATCACTTACTATGTTCCAGGCACTGTTCTGAGCACAGATTCTCTCATTGAATGCTTGTGACAAATTGTACAAGAGAGTCACCATTATTATTCTCTCGGTGGAAACTCAGGCTCGGAGGATTTAAATAGTTCACCTAGAGTCAAACACAGCTAGAAAATTGTAGATCTTGGCTTCACACCCAGACGACCTGACTAAAACCTATTTCTCAGAACACCATACTATGGTATTCTAAGAAACTGTTCTAAGCATTTAAACATGCATGGATTCTACCACCTTCTACCCGGGGCTTCTGATGGCCGTATACAGAGGCAACCTGCACAATGGTTAATTGAGATCTCAGAATGTCAGATACACGGGGGTCCAAACCTACGTCTGCCCCTTACCAGCTTGATCTCTCTGTGACTCATTTTTCTAATCTGTAAATTGGGGATGATAACAGGGCTTCCATCCCAGGCTGGTGCAGATTAAATGATATGTTTGAGTAAAGTGCTTTGCACACAGCAGGGCACATAGTAAGTGCTCAGTGTCTAACAAGTCTTTTGATTCATTCATCTCTTCCTCCTTTAAAGACACAATAATAAAAATAAAAATAGCGCCCTGTAACTTAACCTAGGCAGACTCAAAACCCTTCTCCTCACATCTGGATGATAAAATGTAATTCTTATGAAAAAAGATAATTTTTCGGCACGATGTTCCCTATCTGCAATTACATCAAAATCACATTAATTGAGCTATAACACTGTCAGGCTCAGCAGCTGGAAAGCGCATCCATACATTCTAAAGAGAAGGCCATTAATTCAGCTCTCTACAGCGCGGCAATGAAATTGGGATGTCCGTTCTCCAGCATGATTTACTGTCTTTCAAGCTGCTTAAGTGGGAACCTCTACAAAAAGATTTAAGTTAAGTGACTCTTGTGCTGCTCTGAAGCTCATTTATTATTGAATTAAGTTTTCATTTCGTTTAAAGGGAATAAAGAAATATAGTTTTATTTGAAACAAGGTAAAACATTTAAAAGAAATCGGCTATTATGATCCTGGAAGCTAGTTTATATATCTGCAAATGATCTCACTCTGCTTATGCTCCGCTGAAAAGCCAAATTTAAACTCATAAATATTACTAATATGCATATAATTTGAGACTTTTGCATGAGAGCTCATCCTTACTTTTCCTACTTTATCATTCCTCTCTTAAAAAAAAAAAAAAATTAAAACCCAAGGCAGTTAGGGAACAGACTGGAGAACACCCGGGCAGAAATAAACATGCATTTTTGAAAAGTCTAGATTTTCTTCATGACGTGGAGGGAAACATTGGAGGGAGAAGAGACAGTCAGGGAGATACACGTTATAGGTTATCAGGCTGGGGCAGAAAAATCAAGGTGCGGTAGGCATATAGCATTAAAGGATTTAGAGCATCTTGGTCCACAGATGAATTGCGTGTAGCAGGCAAATAGAGAATAATATTCTACTAGTGGAGGAAGCACAAGTTCAGTGCCTAAATTATCAGCCTTTATACCAGGCACTGGACAACAAAGTCCCTGTAGAATCAATGATCCATTCTCTGTTCACCATCTGGATGAAAGAGATGGTATATTTCCATATAATGTTTCTTCTTCTAAATCTCATGCAAAATAGCCAAGAGTAAGATTCCTTATATGAAGAAGTCCCTAAAGATCTGAGCACTTCTCAACAAACTATATTTTTTAAAAATCCTCTAGGACCCCTATAATGGTGTCATTTACACTCCAGTCACATGTGTCTACAGCACAAGACCCTTCATAATTAGGTATATACACTATACCAGCTCACTGCCTAATTAGCAAATTATGTTGAAAATAGCATCCTGCTAATTAACGGTTATTATGGCATTTCTGAAGCTGAGGCTTTAATTATCACCAACCTAATGCTTGTGTACAGAGAAAAAAAGAGCTCCCCCTTTTTTAAATGATCAATAAGTGCAAGAGATTATTATAAGGCAAATCTGCTGACAGCTGATTAATTTGTTTGATGCAAAGTTGCTGTGTGTTTCATATTATTTTATAGGAGTTGCAGGAAAAAGGTACATAATTTGGTTTCATTAGCAACCTCTGCGATTTATCAGTAGAAAATGCACCCCCCCCCTTTTTTTTTGTTGTTTGTTCAATTCCCTCTGTGTTTTTGCCTGTACCAGCATCAAAGTCAAGAGCAGGAAGTTTTAATTAAGTGACACTAATGAGGTCGTTGAAAATGATACTTCAGCAATTCAGCATGCTGTTAAATGTGTTTATTCTATAATGTCATCAAAGGTGATTGTTTTCCCTCGTAATAGATAAAATTCATTACCATAAGCATTGTACTTTTGAGTGCTAGAAATGCGAAATGCAAGTTAGTCAGGTGTATCTGTTGCATTTCTTTTCTCTGGCTGCCAATTCAAATTACCGGACCTCCAACAAAACTTCAGCAAACACGACTCACTCTGCTTTATTTTCCTTCAGTCTCCCCTGTTTAGTAATTAACAGACCCTGCCAGTGAGAAACGGAACAAAAATGAGCATGCAAATGACTAATTGAGGAATGCTGGAATCAAAGGAAGTGATGAGGGCTGCAGAGAGGTTTCTCTGAGCCTGGCCAGTGTGCCTGCAGACCCGGCTGCTCCGCCCGCCCAGAGCGGCACACCTCCTGGCTGGATGGCTAAGCCACTCCACCGCCACCAGCAAAGGCGCCTCCATATTACTCAGCATTTGATCTGAAATGAGGACATTTTGGATACTTTTTTCTTTAAAATGATTCCAGCCTTCCAAATACAATTATGGTCATATGACCCATTTTGGGAAACTAATTATCACATTGTGAATTTCCACACTTCCTAAGAACTGAAAATGATTTTTTCACATTTCTGAGAGGTTTGGCGGGGTGGGGTAGTAATAAAAATACTCCATTTTACAGATAGGGAAGACAGAACAATGTAATTTATCCCAGGGCGGAGGCAGAGCAGACAGGAATAATCCCTGCTCCTCTTCTCATCAAGTTATACCACCTCTGCAACTCAAAATACTCATTCGTGATTTTCTTGGGTTACTCCATAGCCTATTTTCACATCTTGGACAAATTTGAAAGTTCTACAATGTTTCTACAAGAGCCTGTTTTTCTTTGAGTGAGACCATCACTAATGACAGTCTTCATCAAACTAGCAGCTCTCATGGCTTATCTGGATTTGGACAACAGTAATTATTACCAACAAAACGTTCCCCATTTCCAGAGTTTGTTGTTTAATGCCAAGGGAAACCCATTCTGACCCACCATCTTTCATAACTTCCAGCAGGAACTTCTGACAACTGTGCTGCTGGTGATTGACAGTGAAGGAAGCAGACTCTGCACTTCTTCACTGACTGACCAGCCACAGATCAAGAAAAACAGGTGTTTGGGTCACTCTTAAGTACTATGACTGAGAATGAAAATTGCCTTGCTTCTTTACCCTATCCCTAGTTTGGGCTGATTGGATCCTGGGATAGAGGAATGAATTAGATGACCTTGTGGAATTTTTCACAGCACTCTCAAAGACTGTACTATTAGCCAATTCTCTAAGACATCTCAAGAAAATTAAATATTCAGTATTATGGAGCAAATCAAACTTTGACTTAACTTGTCATTTTTCAACCCATTAGTTTGCTGAGGAAACTCAAAATGCTCTGGCAATACAGGGAAGTATAGAGATCACTTATAGTTGAACACAGGGAAAACACAAAATGACTTAGAAATATTAGCAAGGTGGTAAAATTTCTAATTCCCTATCTAAGGTGAATTAGTGAAACACAGGAACATACATCAAGAGGCTTAGGGGCAACTAGTAATCTAGGAGGCTGCAAAGTGTTGAGGTACCTTCACAGGAGCAAGAGAGCCTCTTCTGTGAATTAAAGACAAAAATGTTTCTGGAAGAACCAGAATGCCTTTACCAATTTTGATTTATCGTCTGGAATTTAAACTTCTGCTTCTCTTTGTGGTTTCCCCCCTTAACTTTAGCAAACACCCAGGTGCTCCTTAATAAAATGGCAAAGACAAATGATAGCATTCAGGGCCAGTGAGGTACAGGGAGGCGAGCACTCTCACCCATGGAGGAGTGGGAGCAGTGGAAACTGGCACAGCCTCTCAGGAAAGCACTTTGGTATTGCATTAAGAGTTTAAAAACATTCATATCCTTTGATCCCATAATTGCACTTCTAGGAATCTATCATAAGGAAATCAGAGATACTCATCAAAGCATTATTTATAATAATGAAAAATTAAAAACTTAAATGTCTAACACTGGCAGATTGGTTAAATAAATGATGATCTATCCACCCAATGTAATATTATGCAGTCATTAAAAACATGTTCAAGGAATACATAGTAATAAAAATAAGAGCAACAAAGAAGTCTAAAGATGTAACTGAAGCACTATATATATATATATATATATATATATATATATCTCCCCACATCCATAGATTTCAAAACATCTATTTATGTAAGCATTAAAAACAAGTACAAAAGACATACCAAAACGCAGACGGCAGTTTTCTCTGGAAGACTGAGTAAAAGGAAATTTAAATGTTTGTCTTTATACCATGTAAAAATTACTTATTTAAGAATATTAAAATTAGAGAGTCATTCAACAATACATCTTCTTTAGAATGCACCCTGTCGGTATGAGGAATTTATTTCACGGTATACTTTATAATTACAATATTATATAATTTATTACATAATCAGTCCGAAAATTTTTTTTCTATTAACTTCATAATTTCCAGCTCCCCGAAGCTCAGAGAATATTACAATGCTGGCAACTACCATTCCAAGGTTGTTGGTACAGGACTCCCAGAACACACCTTTAAAAGGCACCCTCGCATTTCATGACCATCTTAATCTCAGTTCGTATAAAGTTTCCTGCAGATCCACAGAAGGCAAAAGTGCAATGTTGGAAGTCTCCAGTCCTTTCATAGCACCGTCTGGGATCCCCATGGATGGGTATTGTTCTTACAAGTTTATCACTAATTTTACTGAGTTACGGACATTCTTGTCTCAGATTTCTCCAAACTTTCGAAGCCACGTTCTGGTTTTGGCAAGGTAAAAGGAGTCTGTCCCCAGCTCACGACAGACAGAGCCCCGGCTTAGTTTCTGTGGGTCTTTTGTCTTTGTTGGTTGTTGTTGCTGCTGCTGTTTTGTTATTTTTCATCATCTATGACGAACAATATGTATGTATGGGGTATTATTTAGATTTTGAAAAATAAAAATTCAAGGCACAGAAGGGAAATTTAATTTGACATTCAAGTCATCTTTTTTATAAAAAGAAAGGTTTGGAACTGTTTTCCACTGGAGGAAAGAGGGGTGAGTCCAGCTGCAAGGGTGAGAACATAGTACAATAGGCGGCCATCATCCTTCTGAAGGATAACGTAATTACCACAGAAATGAAGACACGGAAAGAGGTGCCCAACAAGCTACCTTGTCAGCCAGAGATGAGGGAATCAATAAATTGTTTGCCTAACATTTCCCAGTCACATTCTTAATACAACAGGACTTACTTGGGCTTTGCGGATACTCAGAAAAATAATACAGATTTCTCTTTACTGAGGAGTAAATAAAATATCTTTAAGCTACTCATCAAAGGACTCATGGATTGTTCCTTTGTTTGTCTTCACCTTTTCAAAGGCATGAGCTAGAGGAAAGAGAGCTGAGAACAGAAAGACCCAGGACTGCGTCTTTGTGGGGTTGCTTACTTGCCCCATTAGGCAAGTGACTTAATGTCTCCGCATCCATGGACCCTTACCTGTGAGTGGTTTTTCTCAAAGTGTGTTGAAACTCTAAATAACCTAATACCTGGGTAGAGAAATAATAAGTGCTTGATATCTTTGGGATTTTTTTTTTTCATTTTAAGGTAAACACACAAAAACAAATAAATTGGGTGTATGCATGTCCTCAAAAGAAAGACCCTGAATGAATACATTTGGATCACGGATCTTTTAAGAAACACAGCACCTCCTCTCCTTTCCACCCACATGGAAGGACAATCTCTAGTCATGTCAGAAAGTTTCAAATACTCTTTCTGTGTTTGGCTTTCACTGAACCGTTAAAAAAAAAAAAAAAAAAACAAAGAACAAAAAAACAACTTGCCGTTGTTCAGTGTCTGTCATCCCGAAGAAAAACAGGACATCCAGACCATAATGTGGGACCACAGGGAGATCTCACCATGTTCAGAACAGACAGAGAAATGAGAACATATGCATGCTGGGTCTTTGAGTGTGTATATCATGTATACGGTGGCATCACCGAGCAGTAAGGCTGACCCAGACCCTCCTGACTGGCTTAGGGAAGCTGAATCACACTTTAGAACCCTGCGTCCTTTATGTGCATATTAGCACCTTCCAGTCTCCGCAACGCCAGGGGCAGTGTCGTGTACACCACACACATACACACACCCAGGAACAGCCCTACCCTTGCCCCACTACGGGGAATGGGCCCCTTAAGGTCACCTGAAAAACTAGATGCCACCTGGCTTTGTAGAGAGATGAGGAGGGGTAACTTAGAAGACGGAGGCAATGAGAAGCTTCCAGAGGAAAAGACCCTGGGACTCTCCTTTATCTTCCTCTTCACTCAACTCTCAAGCTCAAAGGTCTTCCACAGTTCAGATAAGTCATTTGAATTTCAACAGGCCTTAAAATGGGCAGTTTTAAACACCTGGACAGAGCGCAGTTTCCTCTGGCGTGGTATTTAAATTCAAATCCCCAAGTTATTTAACACGCTCAGCATCCTTAGTAGCTGTCATCAGGATGATACCAGATTATGCCAAAAAGTGCTCAGCACAGTGCCTGACATACAGTGTTACTGAATGTCGCTGCTGGAGGAAACAGAAGCAAAATTCGCCTGGCCCTGAGTTAGGATGTTTTACACATATGGCTGACTATACGCACCACCAGTCTACAAGGTAGATGCTATTATTATGCCCACTTCGCGGACGTGGAAACAGACTCACAGAGGCCAAGGTGCCCAAGATTCATCAAGGAAGTAGCGGAGCTGGGATGAAACCCAGGAAGACGGGCTCCACAGCCTGAGTTGTTAACGGCTACACATTTTTTTAATGATCTCTAAGTTGAAAATCTGCTCCTTCCATTAAAAAGAAAAGCTGACCCTAGTGTTTACCTTGAGCAATGAGGGGCCCAGTTTTTGCCCGGCCACAGAAAAAGTCCCTGGGCAGGCACATGCCCTTCATCCAGCTCCCTGACCCTCCTTCCTGCTCCCCTGCCCAAGAGCAGATGAGAACGAGGAATCTGCCAGGGGGCACCGAGGAGCCAGCTGTCCGTGGGAGGCAACGCTCCAAGGTCACTCTGAAAGGTGAACACAGAGAAGCGCAGCCCACGGTGCCAAGGAGCAGAGACACATTCCAAAGCCAGGACAGACATGCTCGCTGCAGCGCGGGCAGCCCATGTGCCCACCGAGCCTCCTGGGAGCCACAGGCACTTGCTGAGTTACACGGAAAGAGTAAGGAGAAAACTAGATCTAGCCCCCCCCATAAGGAGGGGGCTAATACTAATTAGCTAATACTGATTTTTTCATTTTAAGCTAAATCTAGCCCCGCACAAGGAGGGGGCTGATACTAATAACTAATACTATTATTTTCTCCCCTTTAGTGACTGTTGAAAATGATCACACATTCCACTACTACAATTAGCCATTTCTTCGTTGGAGTGCGTTGTGTGTAACTGAATAGCTCTCAGCCCAAAAGCTGTCAAAGTCCTGAGAGTGGTGGGCACGTATTTAGGTAAACGAATGTGTAAGGAACACCTACTGTGGTGTAGTGAACACCTACTGTGTGTGGCCACACAAGACAGTATCAGCATGACACCAGAGATCTGCCAAACACCCAGAGGTTTTCCAAATAGGCGGATGATTCATGTCTCATTTTTAATTCAGCTATATTTGCCCAGATGGCCATTTTCTTCTGCACCCCCAACCCCGTAGGCGGTAAGTCAAGTAGATGCACCGAATGAATGTACGTGATGCCACTGGATCCTTAAAAAATAAATAAATCAGTAAAAGAAAGGAGAAACCCAATATTCCATCCTCTCTGCCCAGGGACGCTTGTGATAAATACATATTTGTGTGTGCTCTCAGGTTGTCTGACAATTCAAAACACTTTGGAGATCCTGTCCTTCCTTGCTTTTTGTCAATACCAGCAAAGGACAGGTGACCTGGAGGATGGTATGGGGAGTGTCTTTCTCTCACCGCCTTGAGAGTCTTCTTCCCAGCCCTCCATTTCCCCTGTCGGCTGATCACCCAGGATAGTAATTGTTCAGAGCTCAGCGGACAGGGGAAGAGACCCGAGGTGAAGCAGCTCCGCTCCAGCTCTACCTCCTGCCACTTTTGTGACGTTTTAGATCCTTCACACATGGTTCCTCCTCCATCAATGCAGATGACAGTACTATGCAGAATTATTGGGAAGAGTTAATGAGATACACGTACAAAGTGCTTAGCCACTGCCTGGCACACCCACGTGCTCCACACACACATTCCTGGGCACCGACTACAGGGAGGGTGCGTGCGAGGCATCCTGGGGGATTCCCAGACATCCCGGTGAGCAGGACAGCGACTCCTCTTACAGGCGTGCTCTCCCAGTCCACAGGGGGAATGGTGTTCTATTCCAAGTCACCCCCATGCCATAAGCCCTCGAGCCTGTCTCCACTCCAGCATCTACCTATGGTTTTGTCTGGCTTCCTCTCCTAGATGAGAAACTCCCCGAGGGCAAGAATTTTGTCTTGATGTTTGACTCTGTGTTGGTCTTCCTCTTGCCCCAACGTATACCACAGATATCATGAACGTTAACAGGCACTAGATAAATGTCTGCTAAAGGGGTAAATGAATAGACTAGAGAACAGGAAGTAGCACCAAAGCAGACACCATGAAAGTGCTATGAAAATTTACAGGAAGGAGAGATTACTTTAATCTGGTTATGGCAAGGTGGGGGTGGGGGTGACCAGGCAGTGTCCTAGGGGAGTGAACCCTAAAGCGTGACCTCAGAGAAAAAGACGGATTCATGAGGCCAGTGGAGGAGGGTCAGTCCCTCCATGGCCTAAACCCAGGCGTCCTCTGTCCCCAGCAGTACAGGGAAGTGCAGGGGCACGGATATCAGAGGACTGGGGTTGCACGGGGCGGGGGGTTGTCCTGGGATTCCAATTCTTTTTCCTCTGAAGTGCCCAGAGTCCTAGCATGCGGGGTTCCCATCAACTCCGTCTCTGAAAGATTTTTATTTTCCACCCAACCTGGTTTAGCATCATTGAGAAAGTCTTTCCATATAAAAGATGAATAAATAATACAGTTAGGAAGCCTAGGATTCATTCTGGGCCCTTCAGTACCCCTGAAAGAAATAGGCAAATTGGACAGAAATCAAAGGAGGGAAGCCACGAGGATTAAAGGGAACAGCAGCGGGAGCTACTTACAAGGGTTCCCGCGGCACCAGCCGGGATAAGCAAAGCTCGGGGAGGACAAAAAGGCCTGAGGATCAAATGCTCTCCCCGAGCAAGGGTGCAGGCGCACCGATGAAGGGAAAGAATCGCGCGGGGTCACGCACAGGGGTAGAGCAGAGAGGGAAGGGATGTAATTACAGAAAGGAGAACTTGGGCTGAATATCAGGGTAACCTTCTTAAGCACGGGCTCAATTCGAGTGCGGAATGGCTTCCCCAGGGAGGCAGTGGAAGCCCCATCGCTTGAGGTGCACAAAGCCACTGGACAACGAGCTGAGAAAGAGAGTGTGAGGAACAATCCGCCCGCACGGGGGGTGGGACAGGTGACCTCACGGGGCCGCATGGCTCCGCACTTCAATGACACGTCAAGATGCATTTCATCAGGCACCCACCAGCGAGAGCCGAGAGCATTGTACCCCCCCGACACACACCCTTGGCCATTGTGCTTTCTCAATACGCCACTCTGGAAACATTCCCATTCACTTCAAGAGACCCTCCACGGCTCCTTGCTGCCAGCAAGAGCCCTGAGAATAATATCTCGCGTTGGACCTTGCATGTTCACACTTTAAGGCAAAACAGGGCTTTGAAGGAGAAATTTTTAACTCTGACTCCGGTGCCTCAGTCTTTGCTCCTAGAACTGGGATGTTGTTATTTTGTTTTGTGGAAGACCCTTTCAAAATCAAAAGAAAGTCCTTACCCTTATTACAGAATCCTGAATGGCCAAGTGTAAACCTGTGCTATTTTCATATATTCTCCAAATGGCTCAAATGGCTCCGTCTCCTGCCCCAGGAGAGGTCAATGTATCTAACAAGGACCATAGTACTGCAGCCTCACCTCTCCCCTTCCCAGCTTCCTCTCCCCTCCCCTCTGCTACACAGTACGTTCCTCTTAGAGTTTCCCAGACACCTTGCCTTCTCTCCTCCTCCAGGATCCCATCCTTGCTGACTCTGTCCCAAGCCCTCTCACACTCGCCCTTTCTTCATTGTTGTAGTCATCCCCTTAGGCTATCATAACAAAATGTCACAGTTTAGGATGGATTAAACAAAAGAAATAAATTTCTTACAGTTCTAGAAGGTGGGAATTCCAAGATCAGGTTGCCAACATGGTCGGGCTCTGGTAACTTGTTGGTCACCTTCTTACTTATCTTCACACAGCTGACAGAGAGCGAGCTCTGCTCTCTCTCTCTTTAAATAAGGATGCTCATCCTATTATAGAGGCTTTACCCTCACGACCTCATCTAAACCTGATCACTTCCCAAAGGCTCCTCCTCCTCCTAATATCATCACATGGAGGGTTAAGGCTCCAACATATAAGTCTGGGGGAGACACAAATATTTAGTCCAGAACATTCTGCTGTTCTTCTCCCTTCAGGACATAGACTTAAATGTTAGCTTTGTTAAGTCTTTCCTGATCTGGCAAAGACTGGACTAAGGCATCCTGGGCATAGTTCTGTGAGGTCACAAATACAACATGTGTTTACTTGTTCTCCTTCTCACCATTCTACGGGAGTACAGAAGCTGCACCCACCTCACTCTCTGCTGTAACTCAGAAACCTGGCACACTGGGTGTTCCTAGCTGCAGTACATTCATCAAGAAAGAGCACATTAAATGAGGTCCGTGGGGACTCGGTGCTCCTCACAGACTCAAAGCATACGTGAGTGCTTAAGATGTGTAGGACAGGGGCTGGGACTTCTGGGGAATGCAAAGATGGACTCGAAACTAATCCTCCAAGACTTACAGACTAGACAGGGAGAGAAGATACACAAAAAAATCACTTGACCTTAAGGCACAAAGCTAAATATGCCGTGAGACACAGAGCTATGGAAATTCAAAGGCAGGACACACATTTCCAGCTGGGTTGGGGGAATTCCTAGAAGAGGCTGGTAGAACATGAGATGTGGAGATGACATCCAGAAAGTGGATGTACCAGAAAGACAGACTGGAATAAACAAAGGCACAGACAAGAGGCTGAAAGTCTCTTCGGCTCAATAGTGGAATCATACTGAAATTCAATTCTAAGGAAGCTACCTTGATCACCAGTATCTTGAATACAAGACTTCAACCTTATTATGTATATAAGGGCGTGATACCACCAGACTTTGCTCTGTGGTATGTGATTTGGTAGAAAGTGGACATTTGTGTTACGATTTGTAAGAAAACCTACAGTCTTCTACTTTTCAAGCAACCAACTAAGTATTCTTGGAGGGTTAAACATGTCTTCTATCCCGAGTGATGCAAGGCTACAAAGTGCCTCTTTGAAATTGTCTAACCAACAGCCGTTGTGGAAATCTGTCCTTCTTGGAGCTATGGAGCCCAAGATCCTGTAGGGACGTGACAACCAAGTTAACATAAGCTAGATAATGAAATCTGAATATTCTAATTTGGAATTCTGGAAGAGTCTCAGGGAATTCTCTGGCATGCCCTCTTATCACTTTCCTCATTAAGGACTTTGCTCAGGGGCTTTCTTAGCACCCATCCAACTTCCAGTGCTCATGCCTTGTTTAGCTGGCAGGCAGCTGCAGCTCCTGACCTTCCCCTGATGCATTCTGGGAGGGTTTCCTTTGCCCCCACTTCTAGTTAGTATCATTGTCAGGTGCAGTCTTTGCTGGTGAGTGAGCCACAAAGCAACCAGCCAAAGGGTGATGTAGGGACAGCACCTGCAAACAGCTTCTCCTGAGAGGGGAGAGACTTGGATACTGTGCCCAGGATGTTTACTCAGCACGAAATCCAAAGGGGAGGATTTGCCAAAGAATGAGAGGTCCCACATGAGATGGGGTGAGACAAGGGAAAAGTGATAACTGGGACAGCATCTACTGCAATTTGCAGAACTATGGGATTTTAGGCCATCTGAGTATACTTCCTTCTAATCCCCTCAAGACAGAGTGATATTAGCCGAATGTGAAAGCTTGGGAAACAGAAGCATAGAGAGGCAAAATGACTTCCCCGAGGCCAGACATCTGGCAAGTGGTAGAGTTGGGATTTGAACCTAGGTCTGTCTGACTCCAGAGTCTAGGATCTCAACCATTTTGCCATGCTGTTTGGTTGCTCTATTTCTTGGAACAATCTTGGGGAGACAGAGAGGGCAGGCTGTTTCTTAGCAGGGCACCCTTACTTACCTCACAGCCTATTACAAAGGTGGGAAATGAAGGTCAAGTCTTCTCACACAGCTAGTCTTCTGCCCCCCACTGGTCAAATGGACTCTGATAGGAAGTGACTCCCCCGTCAAGGGTGCTTCCCTGTGGACCAACTCGTATAAAACCACTCCAGATGAAAGGATGGCCCATGGATGAGTTGAAACCACTTATTATTATAATCATTATCTGTGTAACATTTGGGCAGGAGGTAGCTCCTGACAGTTTCTTGTGAGAAGTTATGTCTGTCTGACTGAGCAGAGTTTAATTGAAAATGTCAACCACCTCGAAGATCATTAAGGTGAAGCTCTTAGCCTCAAGAAAAGACAAAACTGAAAACAATCATCTGTTGCAGCTTACAACCAGCTGTATTGGGGTGGACAGAAAACAAAAACAGTGAACATATGGCACTTGGGGCTTTTTGTAAGCCGTTCAAGCGCCAAATCCTCAGGTTTGCTGTGAGAGAAAGAGATGCTCATTCTACACACACGCATTCTGGGAAGCATGATAATGTGAGGGGTTGGATCCACGCAATCAAGACGTCAGGAACACATACAAATGCAGGGACTCTCATCTGGAGAGTGACTTCTTGAGGTATTCTTCCTGCTTATTCTGACACAAAGCAACCAGTGAATCAGAACCACCTATACTCAAAGCCTAATAATATTGCCAGTGGCTGTGGAGAACAATCACTCATCTTGCCTTGCTGTTTGTGTCCCCCTGCTCCTGCAGACACATATGTACAATACACACGCTCTGTGCACACGACCACACACCCCCGTGCCCACATGCACACGTACATCGTCAGGGGTTGCCCCTCAGTTATACAAGCTCAGCCAAGGACCCCAAGATCTACTAAGAGGCTGGGATCCTTGGTATATTTATAAATAGCTCCTGTCTGGTATTTCTTTACTACTTTCTGAAGCAACAAAAAAGAACATGTCACTCTTAGAGAAAAGATGCATTTTATACATATGGGATTTTTTTTTTACTACCAATATTAAAAATAAGAAAAGGAAGATGTGGATAAAACTCAGGATTTTTCTGAAAAAACTGGGGTCCTTAAAATATATATATGGCACCACATAAAATCTTTTCTTTCCATTGTGAAGCAGATGCCACCAAATTTAGTGCTGTATCACTGAATTTTATAAAACCCCATCTGGTGATACACAAGGTGTGTCAATAACATAAACATCAGGAATGGGCTATCAAAGGCTGTCTATGGAATCAGACCACCTGGGTTCAAATCCTGGCTCTACCACTGACCATTTGTGTAACCTTGGTCAAGTTCCCTTCCTTCTTTGAGTCTCAGTGGCTTCATTTGTAAATTGGAGATAAAAGCCAGACCTAGAACCCCATAGGGAAAAAGCACTCAGCACGGTGTTTGACACATGGAAAGCCCTCAGTAAGTGGGAGCTGTGGTTAAGTTGCAGCGGACCCTACGTCTGGGAGAGTGCTAACAGATGACCTACCAGTTATCTTGAATGTCAAACAGGTGTCCTGTTTCATAGACAAGGGAACCGGGAACTGTGACGGTTTCTGAAGGAGGAGTGGGATGATAAAAAGGCCTGTAAGGAAGCTGAGCCAGTGGGGTGTTATAGATATAAATGGAGAAATGCAGAGTGCAGTGGCCACCTAGGATGTCTGTCTGACCATCCGCGGCTAACTCCATCTGTCTCGGAGTGAGAAGGGCAGAAATGGCAAAGGCAAGGAAAGAGCCTTAAAAGAATATTTGTAAAGGAGGAGGAGGAAGAGGAAGGGAGGAGAAGAGAAAGAACAGGTAGAGGAGAAAAAGGGGAAAGGGGAGGAAGGGGGGGAGAGAGGCAGGTAGAAGGAAGGAAGCAAGGCCGAAGCGAAAGAAGGGCAGGAATGAGGGAGGAGAAAAGAGGGAAAAAAGGACTTTTTCTGTTTTGATCTGTTTGAGAGAAACAAAGAATGGCCGAAATGACCGAGGTTTTGTCATCATTCTAATTGGTCCTCATTCTAACTCGACAGTCTTTAGGGATCCCTCAGGGCTGACTTTCAGGGTCCCAGAGTTTCCTGACGTCCATTCATTCAATTTATTCAGGAATTCCTTACTGGTAGCCACTATGTAGACATCATGCAAGGTTCTGAGAACACGATGAAAAAAAAAGACAATAAAATGGCCCTTTGGGAGCCTACAATCTAGATGTACAGAGAGCTATAAAAACAATTAACCACAGAAATAAGTCATAAATACCAATTGCACTATGGGTTAAAACTGGGATCCCTGACCAGATCCAGATCCCTATGGAAAAACTTCTAGACAGACAGGTGTCCCTTAGAGAATCTGAAGAGAAGACGTCTTACCTAACTTCCAGAATTAATCTGTCTTCTAGAATCAGGGGAGGTGAGCTGAGTGGAATTTACAGAAAGAGAATGTTCAGCTTATTGTCAGGAGCAGCCTATAGGCCTGGGAAAGCTCTGAGCCATCTCTGAAATGTCAGCAGAGATGGGAAGCAGAAAGGGAGGGCAGAGGAGAGCCTGGAAGGGTGTGAGGAAGGGAAGACGTGGAATATTCTGTACAGTGTAACTGCTGTAAGTCATGGTCAGTCAAGTCACTTAGAAGCACTTCTCTCGTAATCTAGAGAAAATAAGAAGATTAGGCAACGTCAGCAACAGAAAATACCGGACAGTCACCACTCCTCCTCTCTCTGTGCTGGGAATAACGTCACTGCTTTGTCACAGCACTGCCTTCTTTCTATGCCCCTCAGCAAAGCAGGGCGGGCCACCACTGGCAATGGATTTGCGTAAGTAGGGAAAGGCAAAACGGATGTTAAAGTCCTTCAGTTATTAGGGTCCTTCGTAATCTACGCCATGACGATCTGTAACTCTAGAGTCTGCGGGGGTAGGCAGAAGAATTGCAGCCCGCAGAATTTGTCAAGGATGAGGAACCATGTCAGGACAAAGCTGCCCATGAAAGCAGAGCTGGAAAGGGAATCTTTTCCCTCGGATGTAGAAATGGGGAGGGGGCCTCAGGAGAATTCTGGCAGCTTGTTGTAAAAGCCCTTCACTAAATGGGTGACTCCATTAAAACCCAGCTTGGTTTATAAAGTACTCGTTCTCTATTTTTCCCTAGAACGGCAACATGAAAAATCTTAGCATATGCTGAAGAACTTGCAATGATCCTTAAAGGAAACAAATCCTTCCTTTCTAGAGGATGGATATGCTTCCTAAGGACTACACAGGAGCTGAAAGTGATAGGCTGCCGTGGGGAGCAGAAGTTCCAGTTTCCTGCATGGCGGGGAGGGGGGGGGCGTGGGAGCATGGAGGGCACTTTGGAAACATCCCCATCATCCTCCCAGGGTGGAGACCTCATTCCCTACTTGGCTCTGCGTGATCTGTCTTCTTCTCACACATTTGCTCCTCTCGATGATGTCAGGGGAGGACTGAGGGCAGACCAATGGCAGCTTCTGCTTAGCTAAAGGATCAGGAAGCTAGTTAACTACAAGATATACTTAGAGCAACAAAGACCCTAGTGGAGGAATATACATTGGGAGGAATGTACATGCTTAAAAAAAAAAAAAAAGTATGCCACTGGAGCAGGGGCATTACACAAGTATACTGAATAAGCGCCAAAACTGCTTAAAATGGTTCTCAAAAATATAAGTCTTTCTGAGATTGCTTCTCGGGTATGTTATTTTTATCTATTCCACTGGGATTAAGCATGGCCTAGAATCCCAGCTTGAAAGAGAAGAGCAAATTTTGCACTAGCTATCTCTCCGTATTCATCAGTACTCATCAGCAATTTGGATGTGGACACCCTTGACACTAAGACAGCATAATTAAAGCCTGAGAGGAGGCCAGTCTGAGCTCCACCAGAGCCAGATGGACCCTACGTGGTTTCCTTCCATCTCAAGCCCCGCTCGGGAGCTCTGCCTTTGATTGACATGTGACATTCTTGTCTTCGTGGACAGAGAAGCCAACCTCTTGATGGTTATCGACAACAGAAAATGTCATGTCTGAATATGCCTCAGCCAGACCTTCCTCCCTCACTTCATTTCCTGCCTCCTGCCCCTCAGTTTATTTTAATTATACAATGAAAACTCTCTAGTATGGAATGGCTGCCTGCTGTATCACACAAACCCTTAATTGTACTCTGGAGTTGGATCGTGGCATTTTATCACCCTGCAATGGTAAAAGGCACATTTGCAACAGGAGTAGGTCATGGAATATTTTCCGGAAATGCCAATGGATTTCAAGACCCCTCCTTTTATATGCCAGACATTTGTGATTTTGTCTGTGCATCCAGAAGAACGGTAACTTACATCCCCTTTTATACCTCTTCCTACTCTCCTTGAAATCCTATACAATTCCCCAATTGATTGATGAATATTAATGCCCTAATCCATAATCACTTGTCTCTAATTCACAAAAGCAGCTGAGCAGATTTAACTTGTATATTACCATAGTTCCCATACCATGATTGTGTGCAAATTTGTAACCCTTCTTGCTCTTTTAAAACATTTTCATCAGTAGGAAGACAAGTTACAATAGAGAAATTATGTTCAGGCTTTTCCCAAAAGAGGCCACCTCAACAAGTAAGATAATTTCATGGAAGACAAAAAAGTGACCCATGCCCAATCTAGACATGACTGGTCAATCTAGAACTTGCGTTCAGCTGTCCTTTGATGCCCCTCTTAAAAAACACGGGCCTTTCCCCCATTGCATGTATTCAGTAACTTCCCTGAGTTTCCCCAACCATGAACGTGCTCTGGCTCGAATGCACCCCCCACCCAATATGTAACCAAGGATCTCCACACTTGAGATCTCACCTGTTGAATACTTATCCCCTAATTCACACTAAGCACAAATTCCCTTCTGGTAACCCCATTCCCTAGCTCAATCCAGACCTCCAGGAAGAAGGGTTCATGTATTCCCATGGTTTATAAGTCCTGCTCCCCACAGCAGTATTTTTCACTTGACAGATTAATGTCGTATCACTTCTAAGCAATTCTCAGTGGTGTAATGGTAGTGCCTGTTCACAGATGTTTCGCTAAAACTGCTACGGAAAATGAAAGTTTTCAGGCCAGCTTCCACGGAGGCAGTGAGCTAAGGAGAAATGGATTACGGATGCTTTACCGATGTTTACCAGTGCTTTTCTGTTTCCTGGCCCAAAGGTGTCTGATTAACACTCATGAACCTAGCTTCTCTTGGCGCTCCTACCTACTTCCCCTAGATGCGATTCCCTTCAGGACTTGGGGAGAAGCAAGTTCTATGTAACAACCCCATTCACTAATCCTTAGTGAGTGAACTTGAGAAAAGGTACTCAGGACAGGCTTAAGGTCCAGGGTCAGGAGCCAACAAAGAAGAGCAATCTGTTCTTCATACTGTCATTTCCCAACAAATCTCAGACCAAGTGAATGTTTTACTAGTGTAGTCCAATTCATGTGCTATCATCTGGCCTTTATGGAACCAAAAAGGACCTGACTGATGTGGGACGTGCCCGGCCAGTTTCTTGCAAAGAGAAGATGTTTAATGAACGTTATTTTGAGGTTTTAAAACACGAACATCTTGGCACACACGCACAAGATGTCTTAAGAAGCTCAGAAGCTGGTGAAATTGCAGCAACCTGAGGATCACGCAGAAACAGTAATGCTATTTCCCCAGTGGTCTAGCCGACACCCCTCAGGTATGACATCTTTGAATCTGAGAAAGGAAAAGGTGACCAATGACTGATGTGAACCACCCGAAACGTCATCATGGCTGAGCTGCTTGGGAGTGTTCAGAGCTAATTTGATGGAGTTTGTCCAAAAGTCAGACTTCCCAGCCCACTCTACCCCATGCTCATGCCCACTTCCTCCCCCTGTGCCGGGGTAGAAACCAGGCAGGTGTACCCAGGAGGGGAGAGCTAGTCCAGGGTACCTAGCTCCAGCCAACTGTTGCCATGTGGGAATGGCATCCCCATGTTGCTAGACCTTCTGACTTTTTAAGAGAAGATGGAAATTTGGATTTTTACATAAATCTCCCAATTTCTAAGTATTGACTCAAATTTAAAAGGCGAGAAATAAAAGCCAAACAAAGCACATCGGACTACGGGCTGGACCCAGTGCACAATTTACCGTTTTACAATCCCTGAACTCTTGGATTCATGTGGCACTGAACCACACACAGCTTTTACATTATTTCTCTTCTCACTTAGCAAGTTGTGACTTTCCAAATAGACTGTAAACCCTTTTGACCCCGACACACTTTTGGCCGGGTGGGCCCGGAATGCCATGCGTTTACTAAACAGAAACTCTATTATATATTGCCATGATGAACAATGACTATGGGCAGATGTAGCATTTCCCAAAAGAGAGAATTCCAGACTAAAAGAGGGAACTTGGGCATCAATGTGAGTGAATGCTCCTCCTTCTCTCCTCCATTGTTTTTTCTTCCTGGCAGGTGCATGTTCGCAATGGTGATTTCTCATTTAATTGCTAAGTATTTCCACGGCAGAGTAAAATCCATCATGGACTAGACACGAGAGCATGCTAATTCCCCATTTCTTTGGTAATGCACAGATTCAATGGGGTCTTCTTCCCGCCAACGTGCGTTCATAAATGCCATTAATAGTAATGGGAGTCAAATGCAAAATATGACTGAGTAAGTAGGCCCTAGTGCATGAAATAGATTCTCAACCACAAGGACAAGCTGCTGCCGCACAGCTCACTGCCTTGTACTAAATTAGGAGCTGGGGATTCTCTGATTGGGACCAAGATGGTGATAATGACAAATAAAAAGAAAAAGCCAGTCCCTGTTCCCTGCTTACCCACTACGAAGACTATCCCTGACTTACAGGTCAGAGACAATGAGGAGCTTTGAAGCTTGGAAACAGAGACAGGGCGCAGAAAGATGCAAACTCCTGGCCTTGCAGGGGAATTAATGAAACACAACTAAGCCTGTTCAACACTGCTGCCCTTCAGTCATCCCACCCACTAAAAGACACTGTTAAAAACCCGCCAGCTTTTATTAGCAGAAACAAACGGAGTCACTACCGAGCACTCAGGAGTTTTTCATCCTGAAAGTCCAGGATGGCTTTGGCATAATAAAGGTCATATCTCCTAACCACGCTAATGTTCACAGAGCAACCTGAGCTCCAGGCAAGGGCCAGGCTGGTTTCTCAGTATTCCCCCTGTAGAAGGTGTTGCCGATTAAACTATCACATTTCAAAGGGCTCCTTACAGTAAATAGGAAAGAAAGGAAAAAAGAGATCCAGGGCCTTTTGTTAGTCAAAAAGCTAGGGAAAGGCGATAATTAACCCATTTTTGTAGAGAAATCATTTGGACAAAAGTCAAGGGATTTACCACCCTGTCAATTGTTAAGTCTAGATAAGGACATTATACTCCACTGCACAAAGGGTGGCTGAGATGGTGAATGGAAAGTAGGCCACTACTACTACTTTACCTCACATCTGAAAAAAGACTTTTTTTTTGTCCTCCTCGTGCAGTGATGGACTAAAGGATTTTTTCCCCCCTTGCACTGAAAACATAACTTCAGAGCCTGGCTTTTGCATTTTGTTAAATATTCAAAGGTATTGTGCAATTAGCATGTCATTAATGAATAATTAATTACAGCTAAAGCAGCCTTCAGATTTTTGCAGCTAAATTATTTAAACAGCAAATATAACAATACCATGCAATGTTCTCATTCGGTTTTCTGTTATTGCATTATTTGAAAGGAACCGCAATATTACTTTTCATTAGTTGCAAGAATTATGTGCAACAAAAGCTGTTTTCATTTTTTTTTTTTACCTAAAAGTTGCCTCATGTGCCCTAAAAGGGAAAATTAATTCAATTCAGATTGGATTTCCTAAGAATTAATTAGCTGCAAATATCTGAAAACTGTGGCTAGGGATATAAGGCTTAGATATCTGAACTTGAAAGAAAAAAGTAAACCTATTTAAACCTGTCCTTTAAAAGGACTCCTGCACAAAAGTACCCTTTTCTAGGTATTTGGTTACCACTTCTGAAAGAGGAAGCCTGTTAAAAAATCCTTTTGTTTTATTTTTTAAGCAAGAGACTCTTACAAAGTTACCCCCAGCAAGTAGTCAAGAGTTACAGAGAAAGTAGTATAAGCTGCATGAGGACACACATCACCAGGAAGATGTGAGTTCATATTTATAAGCTGCACATCTGGGATCAGTTGACTTATCCATCTGCTAACTACATCAGTACACAGTATGTCTGGGACCCTCAAATCCTTGCATCCATCACAAATTCCTCCTTTAATTGTGTGTTTACATGGCAAACCTCTGCTTAAGTATATTTTAAGACTGTTTTAAGAAGTTGTAATTGTCCCTTTCTTCTTCCTATTAACTCCAACACATTTTATTTTTACCATTATGACAGACCATGATTTTCCAAGTCTCAAAGATAAATAAATGGCAGTGATTGTCCTGCCCAGGGGAAAAGGCAGCAGAAATGCAGAGACTGAGGGCTCTAACCTGTCAGGTCTGAAGAGCTGGGGACTCTCTCACAAAAGTCAGTGCCTTGGGTCCCAAGTTCAAAGCTCAGTAAGGACAGCGTGTTTAAAGTTCATTCTCCTAAATTCAGGAAATCAACAATTTTACACACCTCTCTAGAGGGAGAAGGAGAGGAAGATTTGGGGAGAAAGATTGAATCACAATTTGGGAAGATAAGATGCTGCCCAAGGCTTCCTTCTTTCTTCTTAATTAGTTGGGTACCAGTCTGATGCTAAGACCCACCTCCGTTTGAGCATTACACGGTGGGATTCTCGAGGCACTGAAGGAGGACACAACTGCTGAGGAGCCCAAGGGTCAAAGAAGAGTATAGCCTGTGGCCTTGCGAGACATTTAGCCCACGGTTCTATAACTGAGTTTCATAAGCACGCTGAAAGCATCGGCTCTTTTTTTTTTTAAAGGAGGGGAAAAGCTACCTTCCATAATTAGGAAAAAAATATGCACCGTGTTCTGCCCAAAAGGGGAGATTTTACTGATTTTTCCCAACCTGCCTTTTACATTTCTGTGTGTAGCAGGATGTCAAATTTCACATAACCTCGTGAAACCACTTCTTGGGTTTGGGGAACTGAAAGTCTTATGTGCCTGTGTATTATTGTGCTGATGCAAATAGTTAAACTTTTCTATGCGACTAACCATCATGTTCTCAGGGTCCCCTGTACACAGCTTGCAGTTCCCAGCTTCGCAGTAAATGTGTAGATGGATGTGTGGCTGAGGGGGTGGGGGGGGTGCCAAACCGCACACACACCCCGAAGCTTAACAGTCCTTCTGGCACAATCTAATCAAAGGATGGTACGGCAGTAGGTGCTTCACCCAGGCCAAGGAAACTACGGCTTGTCAAAAACATTAAAATCCAAATGGGCTAACAAGGTGCCAAATCAACACACAGGTCTTGCAAACACAGAATCCAGACAAACTGAATTAAATTGCAACCAGTGTATAATTAATTCATTTTTGAAGTTTGTGCCATGAGAACAAATATGCCATCCATTTGCCATGATTCGTTCTTAGGGGCACCCCTACTTAATAATGCCTCTGTAGGCAACAGAAACATCCATTGGCATTGGCTACAAACCTAAGGATGGGGTGAACAGGGGAAGGAAGATTCCAGGAAGTATGACCTTTCTGTCAACCTAAATGGAATCTGGTAGCCGTGTGGACGTGGCATGGTCCCCTGGCCTTCCTGACCTCAAATGCCAGCCTCACTATGCCGAAGATGCTAAAGTTAGAAACGTACTACTCTCTGTGCGGTACTGCCCTTTCTAGCCACCATCTTTTAAGGACGCATGCTCACGGAAAGGGTAAAAAGAATAAGAGACCAGGGTAGTAATGCTTCATGTGAATTTATTCTCAGATCATTATTCCTAGGACTTCAGGAGCAAGAAACGTTAGGATCCTGAGTATATGGGGGAAAGGAAACTAAAATAATACAAAAAGGAGAAATATCCTGAAATTTAACAAAGAATATTATGTGCCAAGCAGTTTTTCCTGCAGCCCTCGGGGGCACATAAAAATTTACAAAGAAGTAAGAGTAGATGAGAAGGGACACCTGGGTGGCTCAGTGGGTTAAAGCCTCTGCCTTTGGCTCAGGGTCCTGGGATCATGCCCCACATCTGGCTCTCTGCTCAGCGGGGAGCCTGCCTCCTGTTCTCTCTCTGCCTGCCTCTCTGCCTACTTGCGATTTCTGTCAAATAAATAAATAAAATCTTAAAAGAAAAAAAAAAAAAGAGTAGAGAAGATTGAAGTAACAAGCCTTAAGATTTATAGCTAGTAAGTGGCAGAAGCAAGATTCAAACCCAGGGTGGACAGAACAGCCTGGGATCTTAGCACTCTCCTCCTCATATCACCAAGAGCCAGATCTCACCCCCTCTCTTTCCAGGACACAGAAGCCAGAGTGAGACTTGACATGTGACCGCTTTTTAAGCAAACGAGAGTTCACGTCAGAGTGAATTCCACCTCATGGCCGCCTGTTGCTTTGGGACACTCAGCTTGAGAGCATGAGCAGCTTCTCACTGGATCCAGGCAGAGTTCTGAGTTCACCTCAGTGTACCCTTCCTCACAGGCACTCACCATTTCTGATCCAAAATGGCCTCTAACAGGCTGATGCTTTACACCAGCCTTGGCACCAAAGTGCTGCCGACTGTTTCCAAATCTCAGAACAGCCCTCAATGAGTGGAAGTGTGCTACCACTGAGAGCATTCGTGAGAAGGGGCTGCAAGTTCGAGAAGTGGCTTAGAGGAAGAAAAACACGCTTAGCAATGCCATTGGTGAAGGAAGAATGACTGTGGCCATAGTGGTTGCTCATTCATTCATGCAACCGATACTGACGTGTTACAAGCTCCTGCTTGAGTGTACCGGTCACAGAACTAAGCTAATAAACACAAATACATGTGTGGGCCTTTAGTATTTAGAAGCACGTCCCACGTCGCAAATATAATAAATGACAAAGCCATGATTTGAACCCAGGTGGAACGCCAACACACACACTCCAACCCACCTACTATTCTGCCAACAAGGCTGCTAATTTGGAGTGAGGATGGCCATAGTCCCTCACAGGCCTTCCAGGGTCAAATTCCATGGGACAGTCTCCTTTCACTGAGTTGCAGGCTTGTGGTCTCTGCATGTGCACACCAGGAGCAGAGTGAAAACACCTACCTCTGAAAGGACATCCGTGCCGTTAAAAGGAAGAGACGCTGTGAGAAAGAAGTTCTAGGGGCTTTTGAACTACTGGAGTTCAAAACTGGAATTTTAACTGGAAGCTTAATTATAGGTCTTATCTTAAAACACACACACACTATCAGATATGTCCTCTACAACAACCATTGAAAGTGTGTCTCAACTCATGACCTCAGGATCTTCCAAGTTATTTTTCAAACACCCAAGTTCTTTGGAAGAGACCATCTACCAAAAGAAGAAGCGTAACATCTTAGAGAAAGATTCCAATGGAATTACCAAGAACAGAGGTTCTAGGTGTTAAGCACGCACACTCACTGACATTCTACTGACTGAAAATACTCATAGCTCCTAAATGTATGAGTGCCCTGTGCCATGCTCTCTGCTGAGGTCTTCACATCCATTATGTCATTTATTCTTCTAGAAGCACCCCGTGGGATGGGTGTGATTATCCGTTTTACCGATGAGAAAACTGAGGCTTTGAAAATTTAAATATTACACAAAGAACTGATTAAGCTAGAGGAAAAGTTTTTACCAAACCTCTGTGAGGAACTTCAATGCTAAGCATGGGGGTGAAGGCAAGAAAGTAGGAGATATTGACCCTTTCATCCAGGGCCAGGAATTCAAATTGCAAAGATCAAGACACATAAAAAGAAGCAAATTGATGAGGCAGACCTAAACAAGAAATCCCAAGGAGGCAAGAACCAATTCCATATTGTTGCAAATTGGGTCCCTAGAGCTGGGCACAATATTTGGTCTTTCAACAGGCTGAATAAACAATTATTGATAAATGTAGAAAATAGTGAGTGGCAAGTGAGTATTTGAGAATTCTCAGACGATGCTGCCTCCTGAGCATTTGGTTAATCGGGGCTTAACGGGAAACCAGTCCTGACTGTACAACTCCCCTCTGAAGACCCCTGACAGAAGGTGCTTCCGTGAGGCTGGGCCCCGCTTTGATGGCATGTGCCTCTTATTTTGATTGGGCTGGGCACCAGGGACCTAGAAGGCTTAATCGGAAAATTTCCATTTCTCTTTGTCCATATTCTGCCACGGATGGTTCCTCTGCCAAACATTTCATAGTTACCTTAAAGCCAAACAATATTTTTCAAGGGAAGTGACTGGCAAACAGCCATCACCTCTGATGCAGAAAAATACCAACATCATTCTCAGGCTTAAATGCCTCCAAGGAGACCCCTCAAACGAAGGAGTCTATACAACCAATCTGATTTTTTTTTTTCATTCCCCTTTTGTGGAACTATCTTTTACACAAGGCTTAAAGGAAAAAAGGGGGGGGGGAATAAGAAGAAGAAAAAGCAAAGAAAAAGAAAACCTGCCTTAAATGAAAAATTCCAATCTTGCCTTTGTAAAAATCCTCCAAGCCCCAGTCAGCTGCCCCTCCCCCTTTATCCAGGCCTCTGTGTTTCCAGGCAAAGGGGTTAGAAAGCTGTTGAAAAACATTCTCCTGCTGTATTGAGACTGACATCTGACAGAGCTCCGTGGTGTCCTAACTTGGGTGAATTTAAATGACAAGCTTGGCTTTATAAGTAAGGGATCCTCTTTTACAATAGAACAGCATGATTGCTTCATGGTCGAGGGGGAAAAGAGGAAGAATCAAAGTTTTCTTCAAATCCCCAGTGGTGCCATTGACCTGTCAGAAGGTTGTGACCCACTCCTGTTAATCCATGCAAATCAGATGCCTCCAATTTGTGCTACTGATTGGACTACTACACCTTTAGATTCAGGAAGCGGCTTTAGAGTGAGGTCCCTATCACAGAGTTCAGTTCACCTCTCATTTTTTTCTTCTTCAAAAACATGATGACAGCTGACTTCCTTCCCGCCCTGCCCTTGCTCAGTGAGGGAAGACTGTCTGATGGTTTCCTGATTAGCATCAAGGCAAAAGCAGCATGTTTTTCATAGACTAACGCTATTACCTAAATTATAGGCCTGTTGCTCTCAGCATTTTCCCCCCACAGACAGGTTAATATACACATCCCACTGGTATTATTGCTTTGCTAACAGTCACCCAATCATTTTTATAACACAGGGGGGTAAAGACCTGGTATTCCCTGGAACAAGCTTCGGATCCAGATGAGAGAATCTTATAAAACCAGAAACGCTCTTTCAAATCATCCCATTCAAATCGTAACAACACTCCCCAGGTTCAATGCTGTGTGTATTTGCATTTTAAACCGTGAGTAATTTCAAGCAGAAACATTCAGAAACAGGAAATGTAAAGGCTGGTATTTTGGATATCAGTCGTAAACTGGCCCATGTGATTCCCACATCACTCAAGTGGTTCTGGTCATTCTGAACTGATTATTTATACAGTGTAAGTGACCAGAATTTTTGTGAATCATAGCAAGGTAATTTGAAATCCTAGGGAGAGGAGGAGGTCTCTAAAGGATGTTAGTAAATTTTCATTTTCTGAAACTTGGAAAATTACTGTCTTGAAGGACTTCTGAATATCATATATGAACAATAAATAAAATAGTAATAACTATTATTGCCTATATTTTGGAAAAATGCTATATACCCAAAAGCAAAAAAAAAAATTTTTTTTAAATGATAAAATGAACAGGTATAAACACAATGAAAAAATAAAAACTCTACTTAAGGATATTAAAGACTAGAATAAATGGAGATACATATATATCCATACATATTCACTCATCTATTCATTCTCTGTAGGAAGGCTTAATATAGTATAGATGTCAACTTCTTTGAACTTTAATATAACTGGTTCTTGACAGAATTATTTTTTATTTAACTTAAAAATGATTCTATAGTTTATATACAAGAATAAGCAATAATAGTTATGAAAATTGAAAAGGGCTATAATATTAAAACCTTATATATAACTACAGAAATTTAAATTGTGCAGTAAGGGAATCAGACCAGACAGATCAATCAATGGACAAAATAAGAAGCATGTGCTTATACGTCTTTAGTTAAGGTTGATATTCAAAACAGCAGAACTGACAGCTACACTGGCACCAGAGCTCCAGTCTGGGGGTCAATACACCCACCTTCCTCAAGGTATCAGGAGAGGTCCTCTTATTGCTAAAGAAGGGTCTGTTCAACCATAAAAACAAGGCAATCATATCATTTGCGACAACATAAATGGACGTTGAAGGCATTATGCTAAGCGAAATAAAGAAAGACAACTACTGTATGATCTCATTTACATGTGGAATCTTAAAACAACACAAAACAAATCAACTTCTAGAAAAAGAGATCAGACTCTGATTACCAGAGGCAGAGAGTAGGGGGAGGTGAAAATGGAGGACCATGGTCGAAAGGTACAAACTTCCAGTTATACGTAAATACTGGGGATGTCATGTACAACATAATGACTATAGATAACACCACTGTATGATACAGAGGAAAGTCATCACCGGGGAAATCCTGGCAGTCTCATCATAAAAAGAACAGTTTTTTTCCTTTTTTCTCTTCTTCTACCTTTTCTTTTTATGGTATCCATATAAGATGCATATTAATTGAAATTGAATCTACTGTGGTGATCATTTTATAATATATGTGTATCAAACCATCACGGTGTACACCTTAAAGGTATACAGTGATGTATATTAATTATTTATCAATAAAACTAAGGGAGGGAAAAGGAAAAAAAAAAAGAAGAAGAG
Organism: Mustela nigripes; assembly: GCF_022355385.1. Lineage (NCBI taxonomy): Eukaryota > Metazoa > Chordata > Mammalia > Carnivora > Mustelidae > Mustela > Mustela nigripes. The sequence goes on from NC_081568.1 coordinate 49,080,459, forward strand.
GGGTCTGAACTGAGGGGGAAGGAAGGATGTGGCCGGGGACTTGGAGTAGCAGCTATCTACCCCCTAGCACAGAAGCATTTTAAGATTTTAATAAGTATAGGATTAAGAGACAAATATAGGACAATTTAAAAATCTCTGAGTATAAAAAAATTAAAATTAGAGGACCAATAATAAACTGGAGGAAAATAATTTGAATGGCATATTGTGAAAAAAGAAGAAAAGATAAGCTCGATGATAGTTTTAAATGGTCCACATGTTTTAAATGGCATGAGAACACTCAAGCAATCCTAAAAGGCTTGTGCAGCAAAATACCGAGACTCCCGCCAACAGCCTAGTGTGTGCTACATCTTGGTGGCAGATCCCTAGTTCCAGTCAAGCCTTCAGATGGCTATCACTGTTCTTGAATTCCTAGAGGTAATAAATATTTATTATTTTTAAGCCTGAGTAAAAATCCACGAGAAAAAAATAAAAAGAAGGAAAAGGAGAAAATGAAGAGGTAATTCATAAATAATAAAATATATAAATGAGAAAAAAACACAAAGAAAGACATTCAACTGCATTACTAAGTACAAAACACAAATTAAGATAAGAAGTAGATATTAGCAGTTTTCAGTTTACTAAGTTGACAGAGATTTTGAAGTGAGAAAGTTCTATTGAGGATGCCCATGAATGGAATTCTCTTAAAATGGCGGTGGGAGTGTAACTAGGTAAAATCTTTCTGGAGGGAAGTTTAGTAACATGTACCAGAAGGTGTAAAAATATCCCTATCCTTTAATTCAAAGATTACACTTCGAGGAATTTAATCTAAAGGGGAAAAAAATCAAATTGCAACCCAAAGATTTATGCACAAGGTGGCTCATTCCTCTATTTTAACAAGCACTAAAAAATGAAAACAGGCTAACTATTCCACAATGGGGGCATGGTTAAATAAGTTATATCCACAGATGGAATGCTACACAATTATTTTTTAAAATTATGAGATACATTAAAATATACACAATATATTAAATGAAAAAAGCAAGATACAAAACAGTATAATTCAATTTAATAAATACATAGTTTTAATATATTCATAGAAAATATTCTGAAACAAACTACAGAAAATGTTAAAAAATATTTTTCAAGTCTTTGGATAAAAATAATTTTTGTTCCCTGTGTGTATTCTCTCCAATTTTCTACAAAAAAAAAAAAAACAAAAAACAAAAAAACAAAAACAAAAACAAACATGGCACTCCTTTAATTTAAAAATTATTTTTTAAAAAATTATAAGAGCAAGAAATAAATGACATGGTTACCACCCACCACCCCATAAAACTCCCATCTGTGGAGGTCGTTTCTATTTAAAAAATAATCTTTTTATTTTTGGGGGGGGGTGAGATTCTGAGTTAACTTCCTTAAGAGAGAAAAATGAAAACCCGAAGTCCTAGAATGTCTCTTTCCAGACGGAACAGGAAAACCCTGGTACCTTCTGTATAAACCTGAATGGTTAGTGGCACAAGCGCACTAATCTTATTTGCTTGTGCCTTGCATCTGGGCCGATGCACAGACTGATTAACCATATTTTCATACAAATGTTGAAAGTTGCCAGTTGTGACAGATTTGGACTAATGCTGATGGTCGCACGGGGGTTGGTTTGAGTGATTGGATAAAGCCGGCAGCAGCTTGAGGGGCGGTATGCTTCCAAGTATGTCAGCAGCACTGCCAACAACCAGCCCATCCCCAAAACGTAGCTCCCTTCTCCGATGTGTTGAAAAGAAAATGGGCATCTCCAGCTGAACCTACTGTTAGGTCCTAAACAAAACGAAAGATCAGGGGAACCTCAGAGCTCCTGAGGCAAAAGCCCCTGAGACCAGGCCAGTCATCTAAGCTGCTGGGCACGGCAGGGATGGCAAGTGCAGATCATACAGCGCATCTAGAAGGCAGCAGCATCCCTCGGCCAGAAAAGTGCTTCCTCGAGCCAAATATGATTACAGCTGCGACTCTGAGTCCACACACTCCCTAGGAAAATGTTGTTATGAGGTTATAGAACGATGAAGACCTCAGTGCTATAAACCAGCATGCCACTAAGGCAAAGTATTGTTTTATCGGACAAGGGCCTGTCACATCCTATCTGCTCTCCTCAGTTAACAAGCACTGCTTTCTGAGGGAGCTGATAGGAGGGGAAAGCACATGCTTCTTAAAGCACACATAGAGACCCGCCATATAGGGTAAAGGACCATGAATCACAGGTCCCAGGACCAAGTGTGGCACTCTCTGTGGAACCCCCTCGCTCTGGGACTTGGGCCCCCAGACTCATCTCTGGGATCTCCACTTCTTACTTCCTTAAGGAGGAGGATTTATCAAGTTATAAGTTCCTTTCTATTCAAAAGGCCCATCATTCTATAACTCAGGAAAACAGCCCAGGCCTTTCCAAGAGTTAATTCACATCTAGCCCAATGTCCTCTGGCTCCTCTGCTGCATCTCCATACCCAGACCGTTTCTTTATCAAGGAAGACAAAGAAATTCTTTTATACCAGCAAGCCGGAAAAAATTCACAAACCACTCCATTTCCCTGGCCTTCTGGCCAGCAAAGTTTGACTATAATAATAATGTGTCTCGTTAACTTCTTGGTGGCCTATAGTTTGCATTTTCACTTGCAGACTGTGGAGGTCTAGGAATGAATGATATTCGCTGAAGAATATTATCCCAGATGTTTGTTTCACCACTGGACAATTATGGTATTCCACCAGACTTGAATTTGTAAAGAAAGGTTCTCTGTACACCACTTTTGAGTCTTAAAAATGTCCAGAGGCTTACCACAGAAAACAAACATTTTTCAACAGATTTGCAATGATACTTTGCTGTTAACTTTCACAGAATGACATTATAGGCTTCTTTGAAAGTCATCTCTACATGAGATTATAGCAAGTATATCTTTAGAACTGACCTCCAAGACACACCACAACTCAAGCTTAAAGAATACTCCTAAATCCATGACAAAGACTTTTCTCTCCAACTGAAAAACAACTTCCCAACCTCTTCTTCTGATTATAGGTTTCTGCCTATGTGCAAAACACATTTCAAAGCACAAGAAGAGAAATCACCACAGAACACCACCAGAGAACCAGTGTTTTTAAAGGTGCTACTAGATACAGGGTAAGTGGTGGTCAACGAATTTCTGTGGAACCCAGGTGATTTTGCTTTGTGAAAAAAACAAAGACATTGAACCAAAACATTAAAGCTGGATATAAAAAGGCACCAATGGGCACCTGGGTGGCTCAGTCCACTGGGCATCTGTCATGGTCGCAGTGTCATGGGATCAAGGTCATCAGGCTCCCTGCTCAGCCAGGAGTCTAAGGCAGGGAGTCTTCTCCCTCCCTCTGTTCTTGCGTGCACTTCCCCCCCCCTCAAAAAATAAATAAATAAATAAATAAATAAATAAATAAATAAAATCTTAATAAAAAATAAAAGGCCACCTATCCAGCTATTAGGGAAAGACAATAAATCATAGAATAGCTAGGCAAAGAACATTAGGACACTCTCCCTGCACAACTTACAAGACTGAAAATTCTTATCCTGTTTTTGCTTGTTTGTTTTTGTCTTTCTTTCCTTCCCTCAACATTTACTGATTTCCTCCTTGGAACCAGACATGGTAATTAGGAATAGGAATACAGTACAGGGTGCCTGGGTGGCTCAGTGGGTTAAAGCCTCTGCCTGCGGCTCAGGTCATGATCTCAGGGTTCTGGGATCGAGCCCCCGCATTGGGCTCTCTGCTCAGCAGGGAGCCTGCTTCCCCCTCTCTCTCTGCCTGCCTCTCTGCCTACCTGTGATCTCTGTCTGTCAAATAAATAAATAAAATCTTTAAAAAAAAAAAAAAGGAATAGGAATACAGTAGACAACAATGACAGGTTCCCTGACTTCAAGAGGCTCACTGGTGAGGGAGAGCTATATGGCGAAGCATCACTGTATTATGTGAAAAGTGCCACGAAAGAGAGTGGGGTGCATAATCTATCCTAAATTAATGGGTCTACAGAATCTTCCTTGAGAAACTAATGCTGAACTTAGTCCTGAGGAAAAGGCAGAGACAACCAGATGAAAGCTGAGGCAAAGAGAAAGCTAAGAAGGATATACCAGTTATTGGGGAAACAGGTGCAAAGACAAAAGCCACTTCAGAATGCCTGGCTAATTTGTGTCAGTGAAAAGTGTCCCCGTGTAAGGAAGAGAGGAGCAAGAAACAAGACCAGGGGAAATACTGCATGTAATGCTAAAAAGCTTAGACTTTTATCACCAGGGCAATGAGGAGCCAGGTCATCCAAATGACAGTTTTAAGCAAGAGAGTGAGGTCAGAAGGGTTTTAGAAAGCTCATTCTAGCTGCTCTGTAGGCAACAGATGGAGGCAGGTCAAGGCTGGAGATCAGGAGATCACCAGGAAGTTAGCGTAATAGTCTGCATGAGAGACATTGGTGAGCTCCATTCAGTCACACAAGTGCAAGGAAAATGGAGAGGGAAGAATGAACACGAAAAACAGTGAGAGGGTCCAGAGGCATGCGGGTGCTTGAAGGGGTAAACCTGGTAACGGACTTCTCAGCTCTACATTCTCAGCCCATAGCTTCCCTAATCCCAGAAACCTCACATGGTCACCAAAGCCTAGCTTGCCAAAACTTGGCAGCACGTAATAACTCCGATGTAATCCTTTCAGTTCCTCAAACAGGTGGGGACCCACTAATAAGCAAGTAACCTGAATTTCCTCCCTTTGACTAGACCAGTTATCATGACAGAATATGGACTCTGGAGTAGCAACTTGCCTTTCTTTACTACACACATGACATGACATCTGCCTACAAGTAAAAAAAAAAAAAAAAAAAAGGAATATGAATTTTCAAGTAGGGGAAACACAGCACACCCTCAAGATGTGTAAGAATGTATTTCACATTTGTCAAACAGATCTGACTTCAGCAAACAGAGATATCTTAAGACCTGGTGTGTCAAGCAAAATCATCCAACATGTCAGGACACTTGGTAACCAGACTAGAGATGCTGTGTTGTTTACCAAAAACAGCACAGGACTATAAGTCAGAAACTTTGGTGTTTAACTCTGGCTCATCGCTAACTAGTTATGGAAGCTTTGTGCTCCCTTGTCTTAATATGAGGGAGATATGGCAGTGGCTGGCTGACTCAGTTGGTGGAACATGTGACTCTTGATCTTGGGACTGTGAGTTCAAGCCCCAAGCTGGGTATTGAGATTGTTTAAAAATACAATCTTTACAAAAAAAATAAAATAAAGTTAAGAAACTTTTTAAGAAAATGAAATAAAGAGGAGGGATATAGAGGATGAAAGACTTTTAAGGTTCTTTTCAACCTGAAGATTGTTATCAAGTTGTTTGTTTTTTGTTTTTTGTTTTTTTTTTAACTGCTGCTACAGGATCCCTGAGGCAGAGAAACTCTGAAGTGACACTTTGAACCTTCCATCTTCTTTGCAACTACAGCAAGCCTCTTACATCTTTCACACATATTATTTGTTTAAAGAAAGGTTATTAAAAGAAGAAAAAAGCTTGTAAACTTGTGCTCAACAGATTTGCATAGTTCCTTAAAGTTCCCAACTGTACTCTCATTCTCCTCTAGGAAGATTAATATTATCCAGAAGTTTAGGGTTTAACGGAGAGTAAAGATTGTTCTGCAGCTTTGGATCTTTGCTTTTTTTTTTTTTTAAATCCATACGGTTAAATCACAGTGGTTCACAGATGCAAATTCTATGTTTATCCCAACCTCTAAGCCTTCTGTGGCATTTGAGTTTTTAACAGCTTTTGTAAATGTTGATTTAAGATTGGGGATTAAAGCAGGAACACACCACCTGTCTTAAAGTTGACATAAATGTTATAAAATGGGATGCTACACTTTTTCTAATCCTTGTCTCCAACCAGACCCATATGTAAATTTCACACAGTAGTATTTAGTAGCATAATTAATCCCTACTTTATGTTATGAGTAATATTTCCTATTCCCGACCCTGTAACGTCCTTTAAGAAGATCCATGTTCCAATTAGACTAGCCCATCGGCACTCTTTTAATGAGCAGATTAATCATTCAGATGGGTACAACGGTGTCATCACAGGTTTTAAATATGATAATCTACATCCTAATGGTGCTGCAAAGCCCTGGCTTAGAGCAAAAAAAAAAGGTAGACAAAATTGGTGAGAGTTTCATTTTGTTCTCTGTCTGGGACCACTCAGGGTACAAGAAACCTTGAGTAAGATTTAGGAAGGACTTCCAACTCAGCTACAACAATTATTTCTGGGGGAAATCACAGCTCCCTAAAAGCACACACTGGTATGCTCAACTTTGACCTGGGGGAAAATTTTCATATAGCTTTGCTTTTAGAACTCTACTCCCAACCTTCCCTTCCAAGAAAGGGTAGAGGAAAAGAATTTCCACACGAGAGCAGTTTTAAAAGAGTTTTCATCAAGCCTGACCCATATTGATCATATTGATCATATGGCTCTATAGAAGCATGACAGGGAGGGCCCTGGGTAGCTCAGTAAGTTAAGGTCACCATCCTGGAGTCCCAGAATCAAGCCCACAATGGGCTCCCTGCTCAGCGGGGAGCCTGCTTCTCCCTCTGGCCTTTTCCCTCTCATTCTCGAACTCTCTAGCAAATAAATAAATATACAAATAAATAATGATTAATAAATAAATAATAAGAAAGAAGTATGACGGGGGGAAAAAGTCTTTCCAATTTGACAACCACCTTTTCACACAGGCTGATAGAAAACTACTTATTTTTCTCTGCCTTCATTTCTCCACTCTACAAAAGCAGCCTTATAGCCAAATCTCAAAGAGCATCAGTTCTCTGGGCAATCTAGGGCAAAACCATTGAAAAATAGGCTCACAGAAAGAAATAGCAATAAACCAGAATTCACTATAAATGATTCACCCTGACAAAAAGTATACTCTTAGAAGGCAACTAATAGACCTAAGAATCCTCTAACCAAACACATACTCTCTTTTCTGTACTTAGGGTTTTATCATCAGTACCCTGAAACCAAGTTCTCCTTTGAATTCTTAAACTGATATCTAGCTTCCCCCTTGGTTACACTTGTCCCCCAGAGACAGGCCCCTGGCTTGGTCTTGAAAAAAAAAGTCTGGAGTCATCTTCTCAGACAAGTAAGGCATGGCTGCATGTTTTTTTGATTGAAGTATAGTCAACATACAATATTATATCATTTTCAGGTGTAGGACATAGTGATCAACAATTCTATACATTATACTACGCTCACTGTGGTGAGTGTATTTACCTTCTGTCACATGGTTACATTTTTAATACAAATAGCCGAAGGCCAATTCATCTGTATCCACAGCAAGGCTTAGCTGCCAAGAAATCTCCAAAGAGAGCATAGCCCGACTCAAGCAGCTAGTGAAGGATAGTAACTTAGGGCAGATGTCAAGTATATGATAAAGGAAGATAATGGGATGGTACTGTTAATATCCTCAGGGTAACCCGAGGTTCATCAGCAGCATCTGTAATAACAACTCAAGTTTCTGGATCCATACAGATAAAAAGCCCTTTCAGGAAATAAGACATTGAGAGGGAAGTACTTGAATGGGGGCTGGAGAGCACTGCGTCATCGCTCTTCCGTGATGGTTTCATCCACTCCATCTAACGAATGCATTCTGAGCACCTAGAAGAGCTAGATACCATATACACAGTGGACGGGACATACCCAGGGGTCCCTCACAGATTGTTCTGGATAGCTCAATTTCTGTTTGAAAGGATAGGACAAAAAAATATTCTTATTTCAGAAAGGCTGAACTGAAAGTCTTCACTACCATCAAGATCCTTGTTCCAGGACAAATATCCTCTTAAGGGCCATGCCAACATCCATCACCTAGCCTTTCAACACATTCCCTATCAAAACCTGCTCTTAAAAGGAACTTACAGTGAAGTCCAAGTACTGAGTATCTGTTTGGAAGGGGAAAGAGAGTTGTGTATTTAGTCAGAAGCCAGAGAATCGATACACTAGGATTTCAGACAGCAGCAAAACTGGAAAGAAAAATTTAGATGGGAAAAGAACAGTGTGAGGTGGTTTTGAGGAATAAGAAAGGGAGGGGGTGTTTCCTTTCCCAGTACCCTAGATTTATCATGGCACACATTAACTCTGCTTCTTGTACATGGAGATACCACCATGAATAAACATGAATTCCATTCATTTCCTCCTAGGATAGTAAGTCCGAGAAAACTACAAAAGGGCCAATTTCCAAAACTCAGGAATTCCAAAAGATTTGGGAACAAACACTGATGCTATTAAGAATGATGCCTTAACATCTGTCCCCGAGGGAAATAATTTTTAAAATCTCAAAGATCTTCCCTAAAATGTGAATTACAAGTGCAACTCAAATGCGCTTTTCTTTTCTCCAGTAGGTTTAACTCATCCCTGTTAAGTACCACATCATGGAAAAACACATGTCAACAACTACAAATAATTGCAAAAAAATAATTATAAATTAGTTCTAGATGTCTAAGTCTGTGCTATTCATTTAATGCTTCCACTGAGATCCTAGTCCAAGAAGAGTTAATCAAGCATAGCGGCTTCCTAATCAGAACAGTGAACTAATGATCCTATTTCTGAGTAATACCAGTCAGATAAAGCTCTCAAAAGGTAGTTAACATCACTTTGGTGGAAGGGAATGACAAGTGCAAGTCCTAGTAGGGGTAATGCATCATTCATGCCTCTCTCATTCTGACATTTTAACGTTATCTTGTTTTACTGTGTCGGCCTAACACTGCCACTGCTGGCAAATTAAACTGTGAACTTACAAAGTGGGTGGCAATAAATACAAATTATGAGAGTTCAAAAGATGTCCCTGGAGGTGCACTGCGAGACACAGAATGTCTCTGGCTTTTCTGTCACATAGCAATAGATGAGAGACAAAGTAGAACAGGCATGTTTGGAGGGAGGAAAAAAAGAGAGAGAGAATTGAATGAAAATAAAGGAAAAAACACAAGTTTTAGAGACTGGCTTGGAGAACACACCAGTGAAAGAGGGAAGAAATCCAAAAACACTATGTAAACATGAAAAGTCTTAGTGTATCAAATCTTTTATGGAAATAACTTTGAAAGTCTATTTTGCAATTGAGAATGGTACCTAAAATTAACAAAAATAAAAGCCAAGTATTCTTAGTAAAATTTGTAAAGAGAAAGTACATTGTTACCATGAATCTTGTCCATTTTGTAAAGTTGTTGCTAAATGAAATCTGAACCTCATTTCCCACCTCCTTTCCCAGCCCAGAGAAGAAAGGCAGAAAGAGAAAAATTGCTTCTTTTATGTAATTTTGGGTGGACCAGACTAGCAAGGATGCCACTGAAAACATAAATATCAAGCGTACCACGGGAAGCAACTGTAGACCAAGAAAGAAGGGCTCTCAGAAATCTTAATGTCTATAGAAACTCCATGTGCTTTTCTGGTCAACGCACCCTCAAGGGTTAATGAGCAAAATTAAGGAGAAGAGAATGAAAATTAAAATGTCTCTAGAAAGTCTGCTGAGGGCTTTGCCAACTTAAAGTGGTTACCATGATGGTCAGAAACACCCTGAACAAAAGAAATCTGCCCTTTTTAGACACATTAAAAAAAAAAAAAAAAAAGAATCAGACCTAACAAATACAGAGATCAGATTTTTTAATATCGCCTGACACTGCGACTTTTGCTTCCAATTTGGTCTAGTTCCACTAATGAATCTTATAAAATATTTTATCTGCCTATTCCATGCCCACAAACCACTCACAGGAGACCGGGAAATCATCATTTCTTCCAGAGTGTACATATCAGCTAGGCCATATGCAACAGCGGTCTGTTTATTTTTCCCATAAACCACCGGTTTCATAGAAACTCATTAGCATCACCTGTGTTAATTACACTAGCAAACCAATCAACAGCTCCTTCTTAATTAGGTTTTCTTTATTAAAGCCGGAAATTGCCAAGGAGACAAAAGTCACCTGGGGAAATTATGTGAAAAGGAGTGTTTATGCCAAATTACACACTAAAATAATAATAAAATAGCCCGGTTGTTTACAGGAAAAGGAAACAATATTAATATTCAAGGTCACTGGCACACTCCTTATTAATTATTCTCATTATATTAAATTGTGATCATTTCTGCTTCAAGAGGGTTGGCTTATAGAAAGTCTTTGTACTCAAAGTTGACTCACATCAGCTTTTAATGGCTGTGGTCAGCGATTATGACTTGCTTATTCCATAAACACGAGCACCCACAGGTTAAAACAGTTAATACTAATTTCATGAGCTCATGTCCCAACTGGAACTCAAAATCCAGTATGTCTGTTAGTAAACCTAGAAAGGCATATAAAAATCTACTAGGAAAGGAAAAGATACACATGTGATTCTTGGAATCTGAAATTCACCTACAAGAGAAAGGGAAAAAAGACTTCCAAAGTATTCCTCTCACTTCCAAGAGCCTTTCGAGGTGGGGCCGGGGGTGGGGGTGTTGGTCACAGCACTGAGAACACAAAAGCGACTTTTTAGAAGGAGATTCTTTCTCCAAGGTTAGACTTATAGGGAGTTTCCCCTGGGACATTTAAAGGAAGCCAGGCCAAAGAAGTAGAAAGTAGGTTGCTGGGAGCTTCCTGTTCTGGTTGTGCGGAGGTGGAAAGGGAGGGGCAGGACTGGGCAGCCTAATAGGCCTTTTCATCTTCAATTGACTGTAAGGCTAAGTACATTTGTCGTGGACTCAAAAATCTATCTCCAGAATAATGAAATCTGGGCACACCCATCTATAAAGTGGGGATAACAATGCTTCACCTGATTCTTGCAAGAGAAATTAGTTTCTCTTCAGAAAGTACTTTGGTGATGAAAATCACTGAGTGAAAAATACTTGCTCTTCTCCCCCACCGGTCCTGGGAAATAGCCTGTCCGAGGAAGCCTGAGAATTCTGGCTCTCGGCGGTCAAATGAGTGACCTTAAGAAGTCAGCTAGGTTTGGGAGCTGACCTTGAAGGAAACTAAACATGGGCTTTAAAAAGCAAACATCAATGAAATTGCTTTTCAGCATTAAGTTCCCGGACCCAGTGGTACTGGCTCTCTATGGTTCTCTTCTGAGGGCCTTCTTTGCTTTTGCTTGGGTTACCACACACCTCCCAACTCAGGTCAAGTCCTAAAGAGACTCACTAATTGTTCTTGATGAATATTCCCTGGGAAACAAGAAGGAGAGTTTGCCCCAAGCCTCACAAGGACCTCTTTGTTTACTAGAACAAATGCCATAGAACGGAATTGCCAAGGAGAAGACCAAAAAGACCACGAGCAAAGACACTGCAAGTGGGCCCAAAGCCTGAAGAGCTATAAGTACCAGAAGGTTTTGGTTGGGGCCTCTACAAAGTCCGGCAAACCAACACCCATTCAGTATCATCTTCAGGAGCTAAGGAAGACTCTAGAGATGCTCTCTCACCGCCACCCAGTAAAAGTACAGAGAGCCTGGAGTCCCTAACTTTGGAACTGCTTTCTAGTGTTGAAACATTAGTATCAAAGATTGATGTCAAAGGAATATAGCCATGAAGCTAGAAAGGGAAAAAGAATGAGGACACTTCTGTATGGATAACAAAGTATTTAGACATGAACAGCAAAATATTTCTTCTTCTTGGTCATCTTGTTAATTGCCACAGTGCATTTTAACCTTCCTTTTAGAGATCCCACCGGCTTCTCTAAAGAATGAAACTTCACCTTGCACAAAAGCCAGGGTGTCTGAGCTGAGTCCCCATGACTGACTGATGACCTTTGTGAAAAGGTGCTTATCCTGACAGGCCATTGTCTTGCCTGCCCACCTCAATCTGCATCCCTGGTTGCTCCTTGTCCCTCCCCTCTCTTTCACCCTCCCAGCTGGGGACCTTGTCACTCAAAATTCAGCTGAGTTTATTTCATTTACCCTACCAAACTGCACACATGCTGCATATTTCGGTATAGAATTGTCACACAATCAAATGGTTCAGACAGAATTTCAGCGATATGGTTATCAAAGCAGACCCTTAACGGGTGAAAAGGATTTATTCCAAGATGCATTTTTATGAATTAAGATCAGCTGAAAAATCCTGTTTGTGGACCTGAATTCTAAATTAGAATTTTAAATTCTAAAAAAATTAATATTAATCTTTTAAAAATAATATTAATTTATTATTAATATTAAATTAATATTAATTTTTAAAAAATAATATTAATTTAATATTAAGTTGCAGTGGTTTTACTGTTTTACTCAGGAAACACCAGAAGACCAGGAAATGCTTCCCTTTGTTTTAGGCTTTATTTGTTTACCTTTAATGACTGGATGAAGATCTTTGTCACTGCCTGAAAATCTCATCTATTTCTCCTCTACTCCCGATGGCTTCCATCTCATGCAGAGTAAAGACCCAAGGTCTTCATGTAGGCTACAAAATGGGACCAATATGCCGCTGGCAGCGCCACCTTCTACTGTCTTCCTTGCTTGTTCTATTCCAATCACACTGTCCCCCTTACTCATCCTCAAGCCAGCTAGACACACTCTTCCTTTGGGGCCTTGGCTTACTGCTTGGTCTGTTCTAACTTCACTTCCCCTAGATATCTGCCCATTTCCTTTGTTCTGTTGGTCTTTGCTCAATTAACAACCTATCAGTGGGACTTTTTCTGGCTACTTTATTTCAAATAACAATGCCAATCCCACCCCCAAATACTCCCTTTCTCCATTTCCTGGATTATTTTCCTCAGTAGAATTCATCACCATCTGCCATCCTATATATTTTACTTGTTTACTGTCTGTCTTCACCCACAAAAATGTAAGCTCCATGTGGGCAGGGAGCTGTTTTGCTTTGTTTTTACTATTTCATTCATGCTGGGTCCCCAGGGCTAGACTAGTGCTTGAATCCTAGGAGGAACTCAATAAATATTTGTTGAAAAAATAAAAGAATGAAGGAGGAAAGGAAAGGCTGGAAGAAAGTATATTATTCCTACCCCGAGGCCCTGGCTGTATCCTTTCACTATATACTCTGTTTTCTTTCCCTCTTCCGTTGCACTTTTCCTCCCTAGAATATTCTCCTACATCCTGCAACTTTAGTGTCACCGCATTCCCTTGCTTAACCTTCCTTCTTCCTTCACCATCTTCTTGGGCATTTCCCAGGCATCCTAAACCAGGTCAAATCACCATACACACTCCCCTACCTCCACGAGACAGACTCTACAAAGTCAACCAAATATTTGGTGTCTTCTCTCTTACAGACTTATCACATTATAGATTTCACATTCACATGTGTGACTTCTTTCATTAATGTCTGAGCTCCGGGCCCCCAATATGACTAATACTATATAAGTTCAGTGAACACTCTATCCCAATTTACTAGCACACCGAAGTCATGCAATAACTATTTGTTGGTTGAACGAGTAAAAATGTATCCTCTGAAGTAAACAGTAAGTCACATACTAGTTGTAGCTAAATGCCCCCCAGAAAAGCCTTGAAATGGTAGTGGGAGTGGTGCCCGTGGTCATCCGCATTGTTATCATACACAATGTCATCTTTTGGTCCTTACCATCTCTCCTACCTGACCCAGCACCCTTGACCATTTGCAACCACCTTCCACCCTGAGGAAACTTTCAGACACCCATACCTTACAAATTGCAATCCCATTCTTATTCCGAAGGCACGTTCCTGGTTCTCCCATTCTTCCAGGCTTCCTTTGTAGAATTTACCGCTCTGAATGTATCTACAGTTTTCCATGCTCTACAAGGTCATAAATGCAACTGACTCTCTTTATAGCTCTAGTTCCTAGCACAATGGCATATTCAATAAAAGGCTGAATAAACCAACGAGTAGGTGCCCTATTCTGACTGATTTCAAGCCTCTACGATTAGATGGCAACCTATGGTTCAGAGACAAAATCAAAGCCTCGTCTTTTAACTTTCAAAAGCATATAAGCTTAAGGAGAAAAGTCTGGCAAATCACCCAGATCTGCTGTAACCTATGTTCACAGTCTCAAGTAAGGGCATAGCCAGCAGTTCTGACCTTTCACATCCTGGAGTTTCTCAATTGCCACTTGAGAGACATTTCAAAAATCCTCAACTCTGAACGGTCTCACTTGACAATCTGATTTGCATAATTTTTTCAAGTATATTGGTACAAAAAAAAAATCCTCATTAGAAACATACGCAGCTTTGCAATTTGTTTTGTTTTGTTTTGTTTTTTGTCGATAATCTCTTGAATACATACACACATTATCTCCTTGATAGGCAAGAACAGCTCTTTAAGGAGCTCTCAGGATCAATCGTAAAAATACATATTTAGAACGCTTTTTAAAACATGTGTATTATACAAATGTTTTCAAAATGAAAACTATTTACCCAAAAGACCAGAATGGTTCTGAAGAGTATTTTGTAAATCTATATCTGAGGTTTTAAGGGGGAAAAAAGATTTCTGACCTGGGAGATCATAAAAACTTCACTGAAGCCATTAACATTTATTGTCTCTCAAGGGTTAAAATGTTGCTGGGAACATGTTTCCAGGTTAGAGGAAAACACAGACCATCCTTCTAACAAAGGGTTTTAGATGCTTCTCTCTGTCCTGTCCCAAAGGCTGACAGACACCAGTCCATTATACTAACTAATGGCACACTTAGAAGAAAATGCCATCCAAAAGATGTTAGCCCAGGGACCTTGACTAATGGGTACTGTCTAATGTTCAAAGACCCCGTCAGCTCTGGTCACTGATGAGACATTCTCAGAGTAGTGCATTAAGACCTTGGTGGAGAAAGTCACTGTGGGAAATCCGATAGGATGAATTGGATATTTGAGGACAAAAACACCCTTTATCCTCTTTGTCTCAAGTCTGATTTTGGAGAAAAGAGATGATTAATAATCTCATGTAAAAACCTGGTGTCCTACACCTTGGGTATCTCCTTCCTCATTCCTGACCAAAGAAAATGTATGAATAAGAGCCCTTAGCCCTTGTACTTACTACTTACCATATGCTATGTTTACTAAAGCAGGAAAATGAAACATTTCCTTGCTAACAGGGAAACAAAATCCATTCACTTCAACATGACACTGAATATTTACTTTAAGAGATGCGAGGGTCTGGTGAATGGTAGAAAGTATATTGTATCAGTCCCAAATCTGTGAATCCTATATAGAGTCTTCATATTTTTTTTCAAGTCTGAACAACAACAACAAAAAAAGGTTGTTTATTTTGTTGTTGTTGGTTCAAGGAAAAAAGAGTTGGGGGACAGGCTGGAAGAAAGCGCGGGGAGAGAAAGAGAAGGAAGGGAGAGGGAGAAGGGAGTGGGAGGAAAAACATCATTAATATCATATACTAAGAGCAGGCCTAAAGCAAAACGTCAACAGCCAACTTATAAACAAAAATCAAAAATGGAAAGACTGAGAAACTTAACCGCAGCCACAGGAGCAACACTTGGCCACACATAATTGGGGTAGAGGCTGAAAGGGAGCTCATGTGGACACATTTTTCACTTTTGTGTACTACGGAGCTCACAAATCTCTTCTGCGCTTCCTCAAACGCGTCACCTGTCAGGTCTGAATGACCAGCTGGGTTGGATCAGGACAGCAATGCACTCCCGCACAGGCGAAACCTGGCTGGGGACGACCGGACTCGGCTTTTATGCGAAAGGAAGTCCCTAATAGTTAATGAAAAAAGCGGATTACTCTTCTTACACCTGAAATAACCTACCTCCAGAGCCTGCCCAAAATACTGTCTCTGAAAGCAAATAGACCCAGCTAAGAGTTCCTTCAAAGCTAAGCTTTCATTTATTGTCAAGGCAGACTCAAATTGGTCCTTTTTATGTAACACGTAAGTTAGGCTGACCTACCCATTCATACATAGCAAAGTACTGGTTCATTGTGTTGGCTTTATTCCCTTTCCTGTAATGTAACAAAAAGAATCTAAATACTTAAGAGTTCCTAAGCCCCTCGATGACAGTACTTAGCTCACATCAATGGTAATGGGACTTAAACCAAGGCATTTTAGGCAGAATGGATTTCTTTGTTGGGTACTTTTCCTCTCTTTTCCCTGAGCTTGATTTCACACCAGCTATGTTCACAAGTCCATAATAAATCACTAGGAATGTAAAATACACTACACTTTCCCCCTCAAGTTGGCCTGGGTCATTTATCATTCTGTGGATTTCAAAAAGATGGTAGTGTTTTTATTGCAAAGGCCTTGTCATTACAGAAACTAGAAAAGAAAGTATTGATCACAATTAGATCGTATATTAGCAGTCCCTGATGCCTGGACTGCTGAGGATTTCAACCTAGATCATTCTCCCCTCTGTTAAAAGTCTGGACAGCAATTTCTTTTATGTTAGAATAACTAGTATAAACCCATAAAATGTAACCTAAAAATGTAATTATAATTGCCATGCCAAAAGCAAGCCAGTCAATATCTTCGAGATTCTAATAGTTTCAAGCACTATTACCTTAACGGTCTCACATCACAGTACTGATTAAAGAAACATTTTGTCTTTTTATCTGTATGGAATGGCCAGCGTAATCACCAAAGCATAGAGAGCTGAAATATTTATTAGTGAGTATACATCTTGGTTCAGGCAGTGAATGTCAATTTAGGTGTGGAAACTTACAACAGAGCTCTCAGTATCAATCCAGGTTCAGGTTCTTCTAATGCTCCTGAGGTGGCCACCCCAAGCAGAGGAGATCTTAGAATCTGCCCCTCCACCTAAGTGAACTCCTCCCGCAGATTTTCCAGAAAGAAGCTCTTCTCGGGAGCTTTCAAACTGGTCTTCATTTGGCAGTGACTATCATGGAACGGAACCACTGTCAACCAACAGAGACAAGCCTGAAAGGAGAGGCACTGAGTGGGTGGAAAGCACAAGGTAAGGCCAGGCTGACAGCAAGTCCGCTCTCCAGCCCACCCTTCCTGACCAGCAAAACAGACAAGCAAACAAAACTATTCATTTTCCCTGTATTGATTAAAATAAATGCAAACTAAAATATGAGAATCAAAGCCTATCATTTTCCCACAGAACACATCATCTATAATTTATATCTTGAAAGGTACCTATCATCCCATTCTAGCCCATTACCAAAGGCAGAATTAGAAGGGATGTGTCAAAGGGTTTCCCCACAGGAGTCACTTAACGCTGTTTCTTTTGCCAAACTATACAATGGAATTATATAAACCTGGGATGTGAGAAATATATATATATATATACACGTGTGTGTGTGTGTGTGTATTTTAAGGCTTTTCCAATGAACAGCATTCTCCTGATCATTTCTCTGAGACATGAAAATAAATTTCCTTCCAATTCGTCCAACAGGAAGAAAACGCAGTGTCCCATCAGTTCAGAAACATCAGCACAGTGGTCAACTAACAATTTCCTACCACATGATGTGCACAATTAACTTCACAATCTGACTTATCTGCATAACGTGTGTTTCCAAAGCTGGATACCCAATGGGTGGAGAAAATCTGCTTCGTTGAGGGAAACACGCACTGTGACTTGGAGAAACACAACAGCCCTGCCCTCCCAGGGGGCTGCTATGCAAAAGCATCCATTCTGACTCTTCACCACCTCTTAGGTGAACACGGCGTCCAGCCCCGTGCCATCCTGCCTCGTGCAAGCGGGAGAAGAGCGGAGAGAGACATAGAGGCTTAAAGGGATGTGAAACCGGGGCCATGGGCTCCAAAATGAAGTGAGAATGCCAACTGCGTCATCTTGGGACAGCCAGACAAAGGGAAGAGGCAGCGTCGCACCGACACAGCCTACCCATGGGTTAACTGGCATTTCTAATACTTTTCACCTAGTCTGACTTGACAGATGCCTAACCTTAGCTACTGAGTGGAGACAGGCTGATGGGACTTGGCCATACAGGGGGAAAATTTTTGATGCTTCTCACTTATGACATGATTGATTTTCTTTCAGCGGCCCTTCACTTTGGGAAGTGGCGAGGGCTGGCTCACTGCGCCCCGGTGCGCCCTGACCCCCGACACGCGGCCGCTGTGAGGCTGGAAACCGATGACGGCAGAAACCTAAAAAATCAATAGGCCCTGTCAGTCAGAGGCGAGGCGGACGTCTTTTAAAAACCCAATCACGACATGTATTTGCTGCATGGTGCGGATCTACTGCACACTTGAGAACACACTGAATTTCCCCCTTCTCCTTATTTATTTATTTATTTGGCTCTGCTTTACTCTTCATTTTACCTCTTTTTGAGGTGTGTTGGGTTGGGGGAGGAGACCCTACCCTTTCAGGCAGCTGAGGAAAGGGAGCAAGTCATTTGGTAAGGTTGGTTCGTTGTGAGATTAACAGGAAAAATTCCCTGGAAACTATTTGAATAGTATGAAATAAATAGAGCACCTTGGGGCTGCCAACATAAACAGTGACATCATTTTTTTTCTACATTATCTGGAAAGAATTTAGATATAAGACTTCTAAGTCTAAAAACACATGAGGGTCAAGCTGCTTAATAGACATGGTCTTTAAGGAACGAGTATTGTTAATTTTTCTTCTGGGGTTTCTTTAAGGTGAGAGAATTGAGGACACACATACACACTCTATAGCTCTCTGCTGGGGAAAAGCAAGCACTGGGAGAATCGTTCCGTTTCCAAGCAGGGTCAGCGTCATATTCTCCATTCAGGGTGGAAGAAATATCAAATATGCATCCTTCCTTTGGGAGACAGACAATGCAAAAGATGGCATTTAGCTTCTTCGTGTTCTGAGGAGGGGGGAATAAATATCAACTATGACAACCCAAAAAGATAAGAGAATACCGTCCCCTGGAATGCTTCCACACAGAGAGAGAAACCCCACACTCACACAGAAAGAGAAAAGAAGGAAGTGGAAAGGGTTCAGAGGCTATAGATAAACAGGGAAGCTACCATTACGTACAATTAAAATGCCTACTCGGAAAGCTATGCACAAGTATATTTCGGAATTTCTGTGACACTCTTCTTCTTTCTTTACAGAGAAATAGATAGGTATATCATGCATCCTCTTAAAACCCACCAAGGTAAATATCATATATTAAAAAAGAAAACAAATAAACAAAATCTGTGCCTGAATTCCCAAACTAAACCCAATTAAAGGTTTCTTTATGGCTGTAAACCTGACAAGCTACAATTTCCCCCTGTTGCAGTGGGTGTGTGTGTTTTAATGTAATATTAATGAGCCAGGATGGAGGGTCATAAAAAGTGATAGGTTTTTGCGATGGTAAATTATAAATCGGTATTGATTTTTCCCCGCACTAATGCAGCCAGCTTATTGTAAGACACCACAGGCAAAGTGCACTTTATCAGATTAGACTGGGGCCGGTATCAAATATACATGAGAATAAGGATGCATTTGTGAGTTAGACTAGACTTTTCTTCCCTAACAATGCATGAAATTTTTAAGGAAAAAAAAAAAAAAAAAACAGACAAGGATACTGGGAAATTCAACATTTTTTCTAAAGCACAAATTTCCAGAATTGTTGCTCTTGGGACAATTTGTTTCCCAATGAATAGAGGGCAGTAATAATACTAATGAAATTATAAATAGTTTTCTTTAAAGGCTGTTCTAAGTTTCTCTTGTTTAATTTGTAGCTCCAGACTGCCAACAACAAAAGGGCATGCTTCTGGTCTCTCCACCGTGTCCACCCTCCGGGTAACATATCATTCTTTTTCCCTCTGCCCACAAGTCACGTTGAGTGAACCACGGTGGAAAGGAAAGTGTTATGTTTTCAAATGGCTGAGGTTCCTCTCCATGGACATTTTGTACTCATAAGGACTTGATTAGATACTTCAGTGTCAAGAGGAAAGAGGAGCAGGAGAGAGACTAAGAACAGGAGAAAGAAAAGAAAATGACTGGGCCCTGTTTCCCTCAACAAAGATGGGATTATTTGTCCTCTGTCCAAACATGGGTCAGCCTCTGACTCAAGCTAATGTCAACAGAGAAGAAAGTCCTCATCCTGAGTGAGTGTGTGTATGTGTGTGTGTGTGTGCACGCGCGTGCGTGCGTGTTGCCGTGTTGCCTTTTGTTCTTTGGAGAGACTTCTCCAGCTTTGTTGGGAATGCTCGCAGCCCTGTTTCCAAACACTTCCCGACTTCGTCCTTAAAGCTGCTAGCACACACTCTGTCAGAACCTGCCGCCTTCCTCCGGGCACAAAGGCTGAGCCTCTGCCACGTGATTGCAACCGTGCCCAGCTCCCGAGGCCGGGTCCTCAGCCAACACTCCAATCTCTGTCTCCAGGGCGTGAACAGGAATTGGAAACCAGCGCGCTCTCCCCCCAAAACAGTCTTTTCTTTTTTTTTTTTTTTTAAGAAGTCGGGAAGAACATGTGTTTATTGACAGTTCATTAACAAACATCAACCCCCCTGCAAGCTGTTTACTAAGGAATGTAGTGAAGTGAAGAAGTGTGAATATAAATAACTAACAAAGAAAGAATGGAGAGAAAATATCTCAGGGCGGTCCCCTTTTAAATGCACTTTGAATCTGTTTTCTTTTCTGCCTGGAAACATGATGCTACTGAAGGTGTACCCCAGGCACCCAGGACAGGAAACGCAGGACATGTTTATGTACTGGTATCTAGAACATTTCTATAAAACTCTGCAAAACCAGAGAATGCCATTCCTCTTCATTTTCTCTCTTTGCCTTTATCAAGAGATTTAAACTGTTTTTTAAAAGGAAAAGTAAGCTAATAAGTTCCATAATAATAAGGTTAAGGCTATGATACTATTGCTTATTTCTAAAATATGAAGGATGTCAAAACCGCAGCAGAAGTTCACAAAAACCAGACTCCAATCTCAAGGAGCGTAAAATCTAAGTTAGGGGTAAGCAAAATCAGCAAAGAACATATAACATTCTATAAGGTGTTTCTCATTTGTTACATCAATACTCAAAGTGGACCGTACTGTGTGAGGGGAGCTAACTATTTCCAAATGTTTTAAAAAAAAAAAAGGTACTACAATGTCCTTGCATCAAAATGACTCCCGCAATTATGGAAACAAGAGAAAATGTTTTGAGACAAGAACAAATCAGGTAAAACCTAATAAAGCCAAAAGGAAATTAGAAAAATAGAAGGTTGTTTTCATGGAAGTTAAATCTTTTCACTGAAAAGTGATCTTTATTATATGTCAAATCAACATTTCAGGGTTCTTTTTTATAAAGTTTTGAAAGTGAAAGCATATATTTTTACCTATGCTAATTGAACTTTATTAGTGATGTCAAAACCCTCATTTACATTTTTCATAAAATTATGCAGCAGTTCTCTCCGCTTTAGGGATAAAGCTAATAAACAAATACATAAATTAGTGTATTTTAATTAAACATTATCCCATGAAGTAATATTGTACACCACCGTCTAATACAAGAACAACTTTCTTACTTAAGATCAGTACAATATTAAAATATTAAAACTCATTAAAAATTAATTTAAAAATACTTTACAAGCGTTCAAGTACTCTGAGTTCTGTATTTTTAAAGATTTTATGTTGTTGTTGTACATATGATATAATCCCTAAGCTCCTAACAAAATAGTGCAAGAATCTAAGTTTACTTTGCAGAAATGCACTGACAGACTTAAAAAAGATTTTTTTTTTCCTTAAGAAGTCTCCATGCCCATGGAGCCCATCATGGGGTTTGAACTGAGGACCACCAAGAGATAGAGACCTAAGCTGAGATCAAGAGTTGGACACTCAACTGACTGAGCTACCCAGCTGCCCCAAAATTGCTATTCTAAAAAATATTTCACCAAAGCAGTGTTGCTAGAATCTTACAAAAAACAGAAACAAAAACAAAAACAAAGGGTCCTGTAGACACATTTAACAAAACAGGATCTGGGATACTTGATTCAAGATTTAGCTAGGAAAGGCTGTTCGATAATATCATTTTAAAACTGTGTCTGGGGCGCCTGGGTGGCTCAGTGGGTTAAAGCCTCTGCCTTTGGCTCAGGTCATGATCCCAGCATCCTAGGAGCCCCGCACCCACATCTCTCTGCTTAGCAGGGAGTCTGCTTCCTCCTCTCTTTGCCTGCTTCTCTGCCTACTTGTGATCTCTGTCAAATAAATAAATAAAATCTTTAAAAAAAAAAAAAAAACCGTGTCTATTTCACTCAACCAGAACCTATTTGAGCACCTACTATGTGCCCTGCCTGAACAATGTACATGGGATTCAAATGTGAATTAATAGCCTGGGGAGGAGAATTCAAAACAAGTTACTAGCAGCCTAGACCAAAGCACAAAATAATTGAAACTCTCTATTGATACACAGTTGGTAGATTTTGGAACATGCCTAGAAATGTCTTTAGAAATCCTAGGTCAAATAGAAAACTGCCCTGAGACAACAAACTAATGAGGGCAAATCAACTGATATTTATTAAATAAATATTAGCCACTAGAGTTGTTACTAGTAGTATTATTTGCATAGCAAGGCTCAAAAGTACAAATTGACCAAAGTTTAAAAACATAGATGGAGATGATGGGCTTGTGCATACTTTGTATTCTAGTTAACAATTGTGTTTTGAGGGACTATTGATTGTATGTTGGACACTGGGTTAGGCAATGCAAAGAGTAACAGGATTTAACTAAGTTACCTGAGGGCCATAACTTTATCTTATTTCCTGCTCTGTCTCCAGATCCTGGCATACTGCCCAACACACTACGGATACTTGCTAAGTATTTGTTGAATACATGAATTAATAACCAAACAAAAAACCCTATTAACAAGGCGTTAGTTTAATTACCTTTGCCATACTGGGATTTTTCTATCACAAATCCAGCTTGCTGTCTTTGAAAACTGGTGTCTAGCTACAAGTAATTAAATAAAATAGTCATGATCACTTGATTTGGGGAATATAATCCAAGCGGTATTTAAGGGAAGAGAGGGGTTTGTGATCTGAATAGGGCCAAACTCCCACCCAGCATCCTATGTATGAGGTTCTTGATTTAACTAGAATTACCATGAAAGGAAATTCAACACCACAAATGGTCAGAAACACAACTTTGTCACCTCGTGGGGTTGATTCTTCACAGGACCTGTGGTCCCTGGCCCCTGACTCCATAGACCACACTGTGTTGGTAAACCCTGGATACACATCACGGAAGCTCCTGGCTCCCTCAGTCCATAGTGTCTCAGTCTTGCGACAGAGCTCTTGTTAGAAAAATGGCAGCTTTTCCTTTTAATCAAATGACCATGATGGCCCAGAATGTGGTAAAAGCATAATAGCTCCCTTTGGCAGCAAGACTTTCAAGCTGTATCTTCAATTTGGTTGAGATTCTTTGTAACCTGAAGACATGAGAGGAGATAGGAAGACCAGACCCCAAGGAAACAGGTAGGGGCTCCCTGTATAAATAGTGTGTTTCAAGAGGCAAGTTCACTTAGCAAATTCTCTGGAAGTATGACTGACGTGGTATTTCCAATACAACTAACTTACAACACTATCTGAACTCTGCGGCATCCACTCGTGGACGCGGGAGGCATCTTTTTCCAATATTGGTGGAATGTTCTCTGGAGCAGTATTGATTGCACAGTGATGGGAAACTGCAGGACAAACCTGAACTAATTAAGCAATAAGCTCAGACTACCTACCTTCGATACTGTTTGAAGGCACATTTAATTACTGCGTGGATGCAACGACATGAAGAAGAACATGCCATTTAGGTAAATGTATCAAAGAGTATTGACCGAATGACTAAGACTCCCTATCGGCTCTAATGCCTTTGGAGAATCAAAGGGAATAAGAAGCAGATATTTCCATTTGGAAAGAGAATGCTACCAAGTGCGCGGGGGTTGGGATGTGGAGGCAGGAGGCAACGACCAAACAGGGGATAATGTGCTCAACCAAAACCTAGAATAAATAGATTCCAGGCTGAGCACAGGCCATTTTTTTTTCCCTAAAAACTGAAGAGTTTTAGTATTTTATCTGGGCAGAATCTCATCCTGCAACTTTGTGTGTGGTGGCAGGGTGCAGCGGCGGGGCGGGGGGCAGTCCAACCAAATAAAGAAAATAGAAATATCTCTTCGAACAGAATTTCAGTAACAAAAATAGAATTAAAATGCTGATTACCATTATAATATTTGAGTCCTCCAGTTAGCATCTAATTTCCCATGAATCTTGTAAGGGTCCAAGTCATACTTAGAATCCCAAAAGAAGGGGTCAAATAGCAAAATGTACCAACCCTTCAGCGCCTCAAGCTCCTCTGAATGCAGCTGGTTGTTTTAGTCAAGACCACCCCCGACAGAGTGTGACTAAAAATAACACAAATAGCCAACATCATAAATGTGAAAATCTTCAGCTGGTTTGAAAATTTGCTTTCAATGATCGTGGGCATCATTACTTCAGTTTTCTCATGTCTATCTTCTAAGTTTCTCAAGTCTCTTGCCTGAAGACCAAAGTTTAAACTTCATTTTTCTATTCAGTGGGTACCTGACCCCCGCCCTCCCAAAAAAAGAGTATTTTGCTTGTAAGTACCGACCATCCCATCCTCAAGGTAAAGAAGCTGTACCAACAACGTATCCAGGACTCTTTCAGTGGTGCAAGTGCACGAGTATCAAGTAACAACAGCAAATCACATATTGAGAAGGTCTGTCCCTTTTCGATTTTCTCTTTGTTGTTCTGATGAAGTCCAAAAAGAGAGCCTCAGTTTGGTGCCGGCATTTCTTGGACACCTGAGGCTCACCGGGCTCTGTGTGGAGCAGGGTCCCTGGCAGGCAACAGTCTGCAGCTACATCACCATGCCGCAGCTCTCTTTTCCCTGCGTGCCCTCTGTGGCCGCCTTCTTCCGTTTACTGCGGGAGAGGCTGAACTGCCGCTTACTGCAGGGCTATAAAGTCTCCTTTTCAAATAAAGTCAAGTTTAAAGGGTGAGCTGATGTGAATAAATTTATTTGTAAAAAACAGTACAGACGGCACGTGGATAGGACAGAATTGTGAAAGAGGTCTCAGGATGATATTGGCAAGGTTTCCGGAGCTTAGAAACTGACGACCTAGCTTTTGAGTGGGAGCTTTGCCACTAAGCAGCTTTGTGACTATTTGGAAGTGAGTGAACATTACTTATCTTGACCATAAAGGGAAGGCTTTAGGTCAGTGTTTTCAATCTGACTGTGCACTACAATCACCTCCAGATTTTTTTAGAAAACACCGGGGCTCTCGCCCAGACCAATTAATTCAGACAGTCCAGAGGTAGGGACTGAACATCAGTATTTGTTTTAAAGATTCTCAGGATATTCTAATGACAGGTCAGAGCTGAGAACTGCTGGGAGAGATGATTTCTAAAATCTTCTGACTCCTAATATTCCCTAGGAAGGGTAGAAGACCTGCAAAATCTGTTTTCTCTCTGCCCATACTTTTTCATTTTCTTTTTTCTTTTCAAAACTTCCCTCTCTTTCTCACAAACTTCTAGATCCAAATATACTTTCTGAATTTTGCTAATGTGACACCTCTCAAATCACCATCATCCACAAAAGCTATTCATGCTCTATTTCTCCTATTCCCCAGATCAGGAAAAAAAAGCCATTAAAAGAGAGGCATCAGAGTCTAAACTTGGAAATTCCAGAAAGACCATCCAGATTTCTAACCCCTAGCTGGTGTCTGGGAGAAGGAGAGGAGGAGGAAGCTACAGTGCCTTGACTTGGATGCCAGTGAAGCCCACACAGCTTAGCTCCTGAATCCACTCGTGGGCAGGACCATGGATCCAAGCTCCCAGGAGATGCAGATACTGCAGGAGCCCAGAGCATTAGCTCTATGGCTAGTGTTCTCCATATACCACTTAAGCCCCTTCATCAATAACCACTTACCCCTGGAATGGCATATCAGCAAAGCCATTCCGAGCAGCCTGGATCTTCCATCCAGCACGGTCCCCAGGTCAGGGGCCAAGAGCATGATAAATGCCCAGCCACACGCCGTACTGTCTCTTCCAGCCCCTGTCTCCGTCCCCAGCTTAATTAGGAAACAACATGTTTCCCGTCCCTCTCTGGTTTTCCCTTTCATCTCCTTCCTTATTCTGCAGTGGGGGTTGGGGTGGTGGGGCCTGTCTTCTCCTTCATGGTATAGCTGGTGCAAGTGAATACTGATGATAAGACCTGGATAAAATTAGGGATAGGTAGGATCTCAGGTACCTTTCTTCCTTATTCTTTCTTCCTTTTCTTCTTTCCTCTTTCTTTCTTTCTTTCTTTCTTTCTTTCTTTCTTTCTTTCTTTCCTTCCTTTCTCTCTCTCTCTCTCTTATTAAAAAGAGTCAATTCTATCTCCTCCCCTAGTTTTCCCAGGCTGACTTGGGTGATTCTCAGGCAGGGGCTCAAACTCCCACAGGAACACCCACGAGGGTTACGCACCACCCCTACGTAAAGAAAGGAGTTATCATCAGCAAAGCTGAGAGTTGCCAGGCAGGTGTCTGAGCCCATGGTTAAATATTCTCCAATTTTTAAAGAAAAGCCAGATATACAAATTTAAATGTGGACTCTTCCAATTTCCTGTAGATAATGTAGACCCAACCAAATGCATCTGAGAGCTGAATTAAGTCAGGCAGCCACATGTTTGGGAACTTCTATAAGCTGTGAGGTTAGGGGAAGCAAAGAGCAAATTCCTAAGAATGTGATCCCTTTCATTTCTTGCGATTTGCCAAACTTACATGACCCTTGTCTGGACCTAAACTTAGCGATTCAATCACTCAACATCTAATTAATAATGATTATGATTACTATTTTTATAGTGTTTCAAAAGTACTTCTGCTAAACACCCTTCTGAGTAAGGTACTGTATCAGCACC
Source organism: Mustela nigripes (assembly GCF_022355385.1). Lineage (NCBI taxonomy): Eukaryota > Metazoa > Chordata > Mammalia > Carnivora > Mustelidae > Mustela > Mustela nigripes. Next base: position 49,107,167 of record NC_081568.1, read on the forward strand.
AATTCACAAAGAGGAATCTGAGGTCCAGAGAAACTGAATAACGCACTTAGCCCACACAGATCCGACGTGTTAGACATACTTTAAGCTGAGGCTGCCGGGTTCCAGCGCATACCCTTCTATCCCTGCTTTAACCGCGCAGCTTCCCATCCCAGAACTAAGAGATCTTGAGAAGTATCACTAGCCAACATTTATTGGTTCTAGCTGGGAAGATAAAACAGACAGATTTTCAGTAACATCTAGGCTTCCCATGTATACCAACATGTATGCATGTTTGGGCCAACTATTTTGCTTTCCTAAGCCTCAGTTTCTTCTGTAAAACTGAGGAGGTGCTACCGTTTCCCATATAGGCTAGTCAGGTGGGTGTTACATGAGCTCATCCATGTACACCTTTAGCATATTGCCTGAAGGATAATAAATGCTAGATAAAGCTGGGCTGCTATTGCTATTATTTTTATTTTCTTTACTATGAGTCATCACTCCTCATATTCAACTCTTTACCCTGAAGCCACAGAATCTCAACACTCCCCTGGGCTTTAAGAACACTTTCAACTTCTCAAAGCCTTTTAACATCCATTATTTGATCCTCCCAAGAACCTGAAGAGGTAGTGGGGCAGGGATTACCTCATTTGACCGATGAGAGAATGAAGAAGGCACAGAGAGGTTCAGAAGACTTCCAAAGTCACACAGCTAAACGTAGGCTCCATAACCCTGAGGTTTCTTCTATATTGAGATATTTAAGAAGGCAGTAGGAGGGAAGACCACCAAAAGTAGAGACAATATATGTGTTCTTGGGTGCCTGGAAAATTAATGGGGATTAAAACACAATTGCCCAGGAAAAAAGATACAAGAACACTTCTGAAGAGGCATAATGAGTTGGAAATAATAAACTACAAATTACACAGAGGAAATACATCCAGGAAAATATTACCAGAAGCAATTACTAACATGAGTAGAAGCCAGGGTAGTAATACCTGAAGAACTTCCCAGAGGGAAGTAGGAGCCTAGGGAGGGACCTAGGAGCCCTTCTAGATCTGCTGCAAATTGGAAATTGGAAATTTGGAAATCTGGAATTGGAGAATTGGAAATGGTGTCCTAAGGGCTGACTGGAGCAGCACTATGGGGAAAGGACATCATTATCCTTGACTCTTCTGTCTCTGGAGTGCATCTTATGACATGGACAACTGAACTATTAAGTATTGTATTATCAGCGTCTAGCAGGTTATATGCCCTATGTTGTATGTTATATGTTGGTACTCACAGTGGATGGATGGATGGATTGATTGAATGAGCGAATGGATGAATGATTCTGCCCAGGAAGATGGAAGAAGCTGTGAGCCCATCTGAAGTGGACCTGGCCCATTCTAGTATATGTCTGTCCAATCCCTGCCCAATCCCTCCACCACCTCTTGTTGTATCAGCTGGTACAATTCCAAGAGCCTCTAAATAGCTTGCTATTCCTCTGAGTCTGCCAATCAAGACATATCAATGATATAAATATAGAGAAGACATCCAAAACCTATTAGAGTGGTTCCAGCTGATGCAGAGGAGAGATACCTGCTTTAAATATTTTGCTCCATTTCTCCCCATCTGGCTTAGAATTGAGCAAAATAGAGCCAATGGAGTGACAGAGAGAAAGAGGAAAGAACACCTTCCAATGGGTCTTCTCCCTCTGCCACACTCAGCAGCTAGAGACTCTAGCGGAACCAACTCCCACCCAGTTCCAACAGCAGGCTCTCTGGCAGCCACTGGTCTTTCCTACCCTGGGATTAGACCCTCTTCTCTGCCCGGAAGAAACATAGTTAACATGTCCTGCCCATGTTGCAAACAATGCTTCCCGCCTTCTGGGGCACACCAGGAGATGTGTTGGCTTCCTGGTTTCCCAATATGAGGGAACCCTCCCATCCCCCCCCAACACCCAGCTGAGCCACAATCCTCTCCTCCAGTAGCTGGACAGCTGTAGCCTGCACCTCCCATTCCAGCAAGAAACAGGAAAGGATGAGCTGGGGAAGGACTGAGGTCCTTCTGCAAAGCCTCCTCTTCAAACCCCAGATCAAAAAGCTGGGATCCTTTATTTTTAACAAAAGGCACCCTTGGACCTGAATGCAGACTGTGGGGATGGGAGATCACTGCTCCTGTGCCAAATGATGGGCAGGTTCTCGTCAGACTCTAAAGTGGGCACAAATCTCTTCACATCTGATGATGGGGAAAAAATGGCCAGCAAGCTCTTGGAAATCCTCAAAGTACTTAGTCATGGTGAGCACTGTAATCCCCCACCAACTAAAACCAAATGCGGGCGTCCTCAGGATCAAGGCAGGGAGACACTTGGAGCAGTGGTGCAGCCCTTCTCATTCAGTCTTCCTCCCTTTGTGGGCAGCTCCAAACCTACCTCACGGCCATGAGAGTGAAGCAGCCATGAGCACCGAGAGCAGGACAGCAATAGTTACTTCAGATCTTCCCCTAACAATGTTGGAAAAGTCTATGAGAGGCCGAGTGCCTATCCAGCCATTCACACAGATGCTCATTCATCCGAGACATATTAATTTGTTATACCAGCATCCAATATGTGCTGTAACTCACTCCTTCCCTCATTCAAGACAACACCTACAGGCTGCCTACCCGGGTTGTTGGGTTGTTGTGCTAAGTGCTACCAGGTACATTACTTCTAGGCCAAGTTCTAGATGGCACAGCCCTTGTGGAGCTTCCAGTCCTAGGAGGGGGATTAAAACATGAGAGAAAAGCGACCAGAACACAAGGTGCCAAGTGCTGAGTGACATGAGAGAACCCGACAAAAAACAACAGAACGGTAGGGAAGCCACCGGAGAGGGGAGCAAGAGACAGATGGGGACACCTCAAGGTGGAAGCCAAGCACGAGCCTCCTGGCACAGGGTGAGAGTGATTCTAAACTCAGGAGTGGAGTCTGGGCATGGTGCAGCCCAAGGGTGGGGAGAGCAGTACAAAGCACATGCTCAGGAAAACTCCGCACAGCACCCCGACGTGCTCTGCTGCCAGACTGCAGCACCCTGCGGAGCCAGCCAGGTGAACCGGGCTCTGGACTCCTGTCGGGAAGGCCATGAGACATCACTGCCCTCTTAGCTCTGCAGGACGAGGGGATGTCCCCTGGCTGGAAAGGGGCCAATCAGCAGTGCAGAGTAAAGAAGGCTTCCCGTCTGCAGCGTGGAGGAAGAGATCAGACAGAGAGACAAGCGGGGAGCCGAGGGCAGCCGGGCGGGCCTGAACTGGGATGGTGAAGCCACACAGTCCATTGTCGTGCAAGGACAGACTCCCCCTGTGGTGTCACTAGCTCAGTCCTGGGAAACAACACACCGGGCTTGGTTTGAAGAGGCAATGTGACTCCACACGGAACTGAGCTCCAAGTCGGGATGTCTGGTTTCTAGCCCTAACACAAGCAAAAACTAACCCTCACCCTCGCTGCACCTTGGTCTCCTTGTACTTCCGTATCTGCCATCACCCCTGATGAAAACCAGTGTTAGCTAGGGCAGATGGGAATGTATTTCCACTCTTTGGTAGCAACTGTAAAAACATAGGCTAAATAACAGAATTACACTCTTTCTAGGAGGCTCTAAATTTTCTTGGCTTCTAGGGCAAAACCTAACTCCAAACACCGGCTAATCTCAGTGAAACCCCTCACTTTGCATTTTTCTCAGTGAGCCTGGTGGTACCAAGAGCCATTGGAATGTAAGAGTACTCCATCAACAGATCCCAACCCCGAGCCTGAGCCCTGGGACCTGCCATGTGTCTTCATGTCCCCTCCCTACAGAGTGGCACGGTACTGATGCCGGAGGGATAGAAGAAAGGAATCTCAGTTCTTGCTATTACTGTGTAAGCCTGAGCAACCTCCTACTCTGCCTTACTTTCTCCATCTGCAAAACAGTGTTAATAATCTCTATCACCTAACACTAATGAGATCATTAAATTAATACGTACAGTGCCTAGCACAGGGTAAGCACTTGATAGATACTGGCTATTATTCATTGTTATTGTTACTATTGCTGGCATAAGAGACATTGTTTCACTAATTTCAAACTGCAATATTTTGCATATCCTTTCTAGGGTACCAGAGGGATTCTTTAAAATTTCTGAATTGCTTATAAAAACAGTTTGAAACATTCTATTGAATAAGTCACTGGTTTATTTTTTAAAGTTGGAAAATCTCCTATTTTATGCAAGATATACCTTTGCAGAGATGGTCTTTTTAAAAATGCTACCACATGTTTTGCCACTACTTCTTGACAAAATATTTTTCAAGAAAAGAGAGAGTACACGTGCATGCACACATACACACACAATTGTTCTGTTGTCAAGAAAATGTATCAAGCTTGAGATGTGAATGCTGCCAAAAGATGACAGTATTTGGCTGGCCTAAAAATGTTTGTCATCTTAAAAGTATTTATGCAAAAGCAGAAAATAAACTCCAATATTTTAGTCACTTTAGGTGATTAAGGCAAGTCATTAGGTTTTGGTTGAAAACGTTCTTGAAGGAGGTTCACCCTTCCCCAACCCAGCTGGTTTTAACCTTCTGCATATAAAATTTCAACTGTTTCTTAAGTTTTATCTGTGTTAGCTGTGGAGTTTGGGGCATGGACACAATGCAAGGGCTAAAATGCCTTCCCCGCCTACCCAATCCAGCCCCTCCAGTGTTTCTGCAACAACTTTTAAATGAAAAGCATTTACCAGTTCTGAGACCTTGAGCAACTTACTAATTCCCCAAGTTCCAGTTTCGTCTTTTAAAAAGTTGGGTGGGGGTAGGGTTGAGGAAGAATATAAACCCTGCCTGCTCACCAAGAGAGAATAGATTTGAAAAATCGTTTTGTTAATGGCAAAGCTGTTTAAAAGGAGGGGGGAGGGGGCGTTTAAACCTATAAAGCTAAAGCTTATTCAACTGAGACTTTCCTCAACATTTTCCTGCAGAACCCTGAAATAAATCCTTGTAAGGACAAAAAGGTGTCCCTTTCGCCTACATGCAAGTAAACACTGAGTTCATATAGAGGCAGAAGCTAAAATGCTCCCAATGGCTTTCCTTAGTGATTATTTTCATCAGAATTAAAGAAGTATATACCCTATTGGAACTATTTATGAATGTGTATCTTGTGAAGTTATAAATACATTTAGATCCATTTCTCTTTCCTTCTTATAAAGACATTGATGTGTTTTTTCTGACATGCCTCATGAACTCAGTCAATCACAAGTCTTTCTTAATGGAAACCACATGTCTGCCCAGAACTGTGTAATTATAATGCTAGGATTCTTGGCACTGCCAGGAAAAGGGGCATTGTCAAACCAATTAAAGTTTATTTACTTACATACCATTTCTGGATCAGAATGTTCTTTTTTTTCATGCTGATGCTGAGAAAATATATATCTCATCAAGTTGTTGTAATTGTTTTTTTTGGACAGAATTACGTTTCTTACCAATTATATTCCTGGTTTTCAGTTCCTTTGCATGTAACTAAAAATTTCTTTAAGAAGACATCTGGGAACAGCATCATGAGATATTCTGTAAATAAGTCTTTGCACATTTTACACCAAAATTACTGTGCTTGGCTATTTTGCTGCTGAAATGTAATTTTATAGGATTTATCTCCACTAAGGGGTATATTAGGAGCCCTGCTACTTTCTCTAGACTTTTCAGGGACCGAGCATGGCCTACAAAGAGGTCTGGGCTTGGAATCTGGCTCAGCTACTGAATTGATGGATTACCTAGGGAAAAAAAAAAAAAAAAAGGCTTATTAAAGTCTCAATATTTTATGGCTGAAAAATAGGAGTAGAAATTCTATTCAGAGAAATAACCTTGATAATGAGAAGTACTAAGGTTAGCAGGGAAAGCAGTGGGGTAAATATTGAAGGCAGACACCAGCTAGTTGAATGGCCTTTTTTAGCCAATCTGAGCCTTCTTTTTTAATCTGTAAAATGGGACTGGTAATTCTTACCCTGGGAGCCTCACAGAATTGCTTTGAATTTAAAAATTAAAAAAGGAAAAGGCATCTTGCAATGTGCAAAGCAATGACTCCTGCTGCTGTCTCTGACTCCATTCAGTCCTCCAGGCTCAACTGAGAACCATGATCGCAAACCAGCAAAAGTAAAACTGAGGAACAAATTTAGACCATGGCCAGAACTAAGAGGTGAAGGGGTTAAACTAACCAGACTGAAAATCTCACATTCCAGTCTATTTGGGGAGAATAGGGCCAGCCAAAGAAAGTCAGGCGGTCCTATGGAACAGGAGCTGTCAATGCCTATGAACGTCACCTTCCACTGTTATCATGGGAGAGGAAGGACCCCACTTTGTTGTCAAGGCAGATGGGAAGATGGAGGGCGTTCCTTGGGTTCTCTTCTCTCATTCTGATGCTGGCTCCCACACTTCCCATAAGAAGGTTTACAGATGCAGCATTGGGAAAGCCATTCAAACTTTTGGTTGGATGGGCTTATCAATCCTGCTGGTGGGCTGGTTTACCAATCACAGAAAGAGAAAAACATGAGTTGCCTCTCTCATCTCTTGGGTCCACCAGATTAAATGACTGTGAGTTCCTCTTTAATTCCCACCACGGAAAAAGCAATGGGGAATTCCAACAGTATGACTAGATTAAAGTGCAACCCAATTTCCTGCAGGCACCATATCCAATGTGATTCCAGATATCACTTGGCTATTGTTGTAGAGTGGCTTTGCCTGAGTCCAACAGGTAAGCCAGCGTTAGTATCTTTAAATTCTTGCCCTTAAAGTCAAAGGAGCTTTCATCTTACAAAGTCCACCATGAAAAGGTCTGAACAAGGCCTGCGACAGGGGTCTGTGCTAACACAACCACAGGCAACCCAGTAACACAGCCTGTAAAGACCATTTTCTGGAACGAGCGTCGGCTCTGCTGGTGACACTCTGGAAACATCGCTTGGAGTCTTTTCAAGTAAAATACTATATTTCTTGGAACTCTATGTCTAAAGTTTTGTCTGACCTTAACATTTGTGTCATATTAGTTTGGTGTCTCATAACAAGAATGACTGATCTTGCATTACTATTTTACATCTCATCATTTGAATGGTTATTTTTTCAGAAATTCATTTCTACCTCAAATCCCAAATACACCATTACACTAAAAGACCAATAGGGAAGAAAAAAAAAAAAAACAGTTTTACTCAAACTAATAAAGCAGAAAATTCATGAATGACTCTTTTCATTAAGTAAGAATTCTTGACTCCAGACAGCACTCAGTGATAAGCTCCCTAGTTCATTTTGATTTTTGAACATTTAAACTAGCAATGCAGAAAATTTAGAGTTGATTTTTCTCAGCATGCAAAAATCCTTAAGTAGAAAACAACTTCTTGTAGTTTATCTTAATTTTTGATAATTTATTCTGGATTTAACACTTCAGAAATGCACAGATACCGACAAGAGGCGCATTTTTGGTGCTCAGCAATACACTCAAGGTGGAGAGAGCCCTCTGATGGGTGAATAGCCATCAAGTGAGAGAAGCCAGGACCTTCCAGTTGATTATCCCACTACCAAAACACATATTGTCCAACAAGGCACCACCTCCTGGCCAAGCTTTGAAGATAAGTCAGTTTCTGCTTGGCAATCCTCTCCTACCTGATCGGAGAATTCAGGGAATGGAAACAAGTGGGATGAAACTGGGGAAAAGGAATGCCAAGGCTTTCCCCAGGAACCAGTTTCCCTTTTCTCTTCTCCCCAAAATTCTATTGTCCTTGGATTCCTACATATAAATTGTGTAAAATAGACTGAACCTTTATCAATGGCATCTTCCTGGAGTCATATTTTATTTAACAAACAAGAGACTGAGATTCAATGTGGAACAGTCACTGAAGGGGAAAGTTTCAGGCAGAGTGGCAGATCAGAGATGGGGAGATTCTCTCCAACTACGTTTGGCTTAGACCCAGTGGGAATGCGGGAGCAGGCATGTAAGCCTCAGAAGGACTCTGTGACCGTATAATTTCCAAATGCCTCTGAGCCCTGCGAGTCTCAGGGGCTTGGTGACCTCCCAGTGTGGGGCCACTTTTGAGGCCCTTCAGTGGGATGCTCAAGAAAGATCCTAGAACAGCCACCATATGACACAGCAGTATGACTCTGGGATCTACCATTTGTGAAGTTCTGTGAGCTTGAATATGTTCTTCAGACTCTCCAACCTTCTTGCAGAGCTGTTGTCAGGGTGAATTAGACAGTTAAGGAAAGAAGCCAGCACCCTGCCTGGCCCAGGATAACTGAATGATAGAAATCTTAGTTCCCTCCTGCTTCATATCACACTGCACAGACATTCTGTACTACTCCACCTATGGGTAGGGTGGCCCTAGTTAAGAAACCATGAGCTAAGAAAAATGATTTCATCTTCGGTCAGAGACACGCAATGCAATTTTATTGCATGATGCACAGAGACTCCCAAAACGTGTTAGCTCAAACCTACTGGATTCCAGGGGTGCAGTGATGGGTCAAGTACTGCAGCAGAGGACACAACCTCCCTATGGACCTTAGCCCTGTTGTTGGCAGTCTGGCCTCCAGCCTTCAAGAATATAAACGGCTCTAGCAGATTCTGGGCCCCAAATCCAACTTTAATTTACTGGTGACCTCATGGCTTTCAGGAGTATTACACAGGACTTATCTGGAATGCACTCTTTCCTACGCCCTTTCTTTTATTGGATAAATCTGATGATCATGCTGATTTCTTGGATCCTTTTATCTAGAAAGGAATTTTTCTGGAAGTACTTAGTATTTTTTTAATCAAATCAAGAAAGATGCCCAGGACTTACAAATAACTTATAAACATCTAATTTCTTAATATACTTTCTTGATAAATTAGTGATGTTTTACTATAATTTTTCCTAATTTTTAATGAAATATTTTAATCGACTCTCACTTTATAGGTTAATCACAAAGACTTTTAGATGTTGAAGTTGGGAAGTTGTGATTTCTGTCTTTTATTCCCCCCCCCCAAAAAAGTGGTATTTTCTTGACTTTTTCCAAATCTGCTTTCCTAAAGTGATTTCAAAATGTGAATTTGTTCTTAACTATTTAATTCAATTTTGGATGTGAATTTATGAGGGAATGAGGAGGTGAAAGACATGGGAAAATGATGGAAAGGGAAGCAAATCTTAATATAATTTCTCAAAACAACAATACCACCCTGCAATTTAGTAGAAGTCTGTTTAAGTAGCCTTATAGGAACTGAACATGACTACTTATTACTGAACACGACTAATTATTACTGTATTTCTAATTTAAACGCAAAACACATAAAAAAATTATGATACCCGGGCCCATCCCTAATAAAAGGACACTCATACTGCATGTCTAAATATGTTAAAACCCTAAGACAAACTCTAAAGGAGATGTGTTGTTCTCCCTATCTGGATGATTATTCCTCCATAAAAATCTGGAAGGCCACGTTTGATATTAGAATACTTGGACTCTTCGAAGTTCCACTCAAGAGCTTGGTGTCCCAGGGAGTTTACCCCCATCACATGCTGCCACCCTTCTTTTCCCAACCCTGGCTCAGGTTAGCCACCTTAAGAGGAGCACACCAGTCCTCGCATCCCATTTCCTTCCTCATCCTCTACAAATAGCCCTTCGTCCACCTCTGAAGACTAGGATACACATACGTACGTCGTAAGATGCTCTGGGAAGGTTAACCCAGAGGAGAGACCCATGTGGGCCTTCAAAAGTGACTCAGGACTTCGGGGCATCAACTTCCTGGGTGCCAAGAACTCTCAGGGTGATCTAAAGGGTATGCATTTTCACACTGTGGACCTCTCACCCCATAGGGAGTGATATAGCTGGGGGAGGTCCAAACTGAGGCCCTCTGAAAAGCAGAATCCAGAGGAGAGGACCCTCTTAACTGAGTGCTACTGAACATTCAGCCACATTCTCAATCAACAGAAAAACAGCATTCTATATGGTTTAGAACTAAGTATTCTACAGTTTCAAATCCTCTAAAATTTATTAATCTGCATATTTAGTGTTGCTCACCCTCCATCTTTTTCTTAAAACTCCAGAATCCAGATACCACCACTAGGAATATTTTCTTACTTTTGCACATGCTATTTCCTCTGACCTCCCACCATCTGCTTCCTCTGATAACTCCTCCCCATTCTGAAAGATTTAGGTCAGGGCCACCATCTCCTCTAGGACACCTTCCGTGACTTCATTTCTGATTGCTTGGGACAGCCATTCTCCTCCCCAGTGGTACCAAAGTAACCCTCTTTACATCACTACCTTACCCTCCATCCTAGGAAATTTTAATTATAACATCTGCCCCCCCCCCCCAACGCTGAGCTTTTCTGACCAGTTGTATTTCTATTCATACTGCAGAACCAAACACCCAATACATGCTTGCTCATATGAAATAAACTCAACCCATAGTGCTATATTCTCAAACGTAAGCTTCTCAACAAGGTCTTCCCTCAACCTCCTCTAAAATGGGAACTTCTCCCAGCACTAGACCTTAACCTTTCTTTATTTTTTTATAACATTAAATACTTGACATTACATTATGTATTTATCTTCCCCATCCAGGATGTGAGTTTCACAAGGGCAGGGACTTTGTTTATGGGATTGACTGCTGAATCCACAATACCTAGAATAGGCAGGCATTCAATAAATAATGCTGATCAGTAAATGAATGCACTAAACAGGTTTGAACCATTTCAGCTTCCTAAAGCTTCCATTCGTTATATATCATTTTGCCAATATACCTACCACTGTTATCATGTCCTTAGCAGTTTTACTTTTGAGTAGTTTCACAGTTTCATTTAAATAAAGTTATTTTCAAAGGAAGTTATACCCAGAAAACCAGTAAATTGAAGAAAATCATGAAAAGAAGCATATGATGATTAAACTAAAAATGTCCGTGTATCTCCTAAAATCATCTTATAGATCAGTACTGTGCATACATTGGTAACTTACCACTTTGGGAAATGGTGTTAACTTGATCAAACAGACTTTCCATTCCCCAACCGTGCCAGATCGCAAAGTATGTTATGCATGCTTTTCACCTACTACTGAAAAATATCCACAACCTGAAAAATTTAGTGCCTACACCCTGAGCATTTCTCTGTCATGGAAGCTTCAAAGGCTCAGCCCAAATACCATGCATCTCAGATTGCAGTGAATGAACCTCAAGCACACACAAGAGTTTTTCTGTTTCATTTTCTCTTTGAAAGAAAAAAAAACTTCTCACAAGGAAAAGAAACAGAATGAAAGACCCATATTGACAGCTCTTGCCCAGAGACGCAACTCTGAGATTTATCTGAGTTGCGGCCTGAGACATTGGCAATTTCTGAGTCTGTGTGATGCTCCAGAAGAGGAAATATGGCCAAGAGTCATTCCAAACAATGGAGGGATAACTTTTTTAAAATATTAGTACTGATGATCACTTTCCATAAAAAACAATCCCAAATTTTCCTCACTGCAACAAAGTCAGCACTCTTTTATAAGAGTCTTTCGAAATTAATTGCTAAGGTCAGTTTTTTAGGAAACTCCATACATCTCATTGAAATATCGGTCTTCAAACCTTGTCTCTCTTGGCTAAGAGGGAACATGGGATGTTTTTAGTTAGAGAAGAGACATTTTTCCAAGCATTCGTGAGAAACTGGTGATTTTTTTTTTTTTGCCTCTTAAAATGGTATAACTATACACAAATATTTTAAATCTCTTCCAAGTAGCTTGTCTTCAAGATTATAAACAGAGAATGAGTATGTTCCAACGTTAACATGGTAAAGAGAGAACTATGTTCAGCCGTCACTGATGGCTTCGGAAGTATGCTCTCGGCTGATGCAGAGTAGATTTTTGTTCTTCCTTATTTGAAATGAAGCACAAAGATTTAATAAGAAATAAAAACCAACCAACATGTTGTTTGCTGTTACAGACATATGTGTATGAAAATATGCATTAAAATTTTATTATAAGAATAATACTCTCCAGCTCTTTTCCTACTGTTTTGCTGTCCTACTGTTTGCTATTCCTGCTGTTTTGCTCCAGAGAGCTGCTCATACATCACCAGAACTTTTAAGAGATAGTTCTGTGGAGTACAGCAGTTCTCAGATGGTCCCAAGGAATCCTGAAGGTCTCTGAGTCTCTTCTGGGAAGCGTGTGAGGTCAAAACTTTTTTCCCAATAATACTACTGGGCTGACATTTGAATGAAAGGTGCAAAAGCAATGATGGGCAAAGCGATAATGATGGCTTAGCGAGAATCAAGACAAAGGCACCAAACTGTAGTTGTTGGTTTTTTTAATTTTTTATTAACATATAATGTATTATTAGCCCCAGGGGTACAGGTCTGTGAACCACCAGGTTACACATTTCACAGCACTCACCATAGCACATACCTTTCACAGCACTCACCATAGCACATACCTTTCCCAATGTCCATAATCCAACCACCCTCTCCATAGCCCTCTCCCCTCCCGGCAACCCAACTGTAGTTGTTCTTGTCACTGTATTCTACACTGCTGTGAACTCACAGTAAAGACACATACACGTATGCACACGATGTGAAAACCATTCCATTTAAGAATATTCCTGATGAAGTAGTAAGAAATTATTAATTTATTAAGCTTTATGAAAATATTCTATTTTATGGAAGCTAATCCCTTGTTACATTTTCTTAATAGTCTGAGTCCCAATGGGAAATACAAATAAAGCTTTCTGCTGCATGTTCAGGTAAAGTACTTGTGCAGTTGTTTGAACTGTGAACGGACCTAGTTGTTTTTTTTGGCAGAACACCATTTCTACTTGCAAGTACAACTGACAAACAATGGTTATTCAGACTTGGATACTTGGCAAGCATCTTTTCAAAAATGAGCAAAGTGAGACTTCAAGGAAAACAATTGACAATCATGTATTGCCAATGATAAAATTCCAGCTTTCAAATTAAAATAGGAATTTGGTAAAACCTGTATCCACCAGTATAGCTTGACTACTTACTAATAACTTTCCTGTTGAGATTTTGATTATTGATGAATATGAACTTTTAATATCATACAATAAAATATGTCCTATAACTCAGTGAACATAACTCAGTAAACCAATATTTTCCAAATAACCAATGCATGATGTTACAAATTCATGATAGATAAAAGACACATTTAAAGTGAAAGATATACCAATGGATTTGAATACAAACAGTGCAAAAAAATTCATTGATATGGTTTCAGATTCAACATGGCAACTCACTCTTAAGAAACTACCACTTGTTGAGTTTTAGTGTAGTATCAAAGAATATTTACAATTATCTAAAAAAAAAAAAAGCCTATTAAAATACTCCTCTTTTTTCCAGACTATGTGTATTTATAAAACTGGATTTTCTTTCCATACTTTAGCCAAAGCAACATGTTAGCAACCTATGTAGAAGCAAATTTGAGAAAACTGTCTTCTATTAAGTCAGACATTAAAGATATTTGTAAAAATGTAAAATCATAAGTCTTCCCACTAAATATTTTTGTTGCAGAAAATAGAGTCAGTTCTAATTTTAAAATGTTATTTATGTTAAGATGTGATGGGTTTGGTAGTGTCTTTTTTGAAGAAAAATAAATAAATATATTTTTAAATTTCTCATTTTCATTTACAATACAGTGAACATGACATAAGCTACATAAACAGAAGTTCTTTGGAGTCTCCATATTTTTTTAAGAATGTAAAGGGGTTGTGAGGCCAAAGGATTTAAGTGCCGTAGCAATGAAGAGACTCAAGCCTGTAGTTAAAAGAAACCCACAAATTATAATGAAGCCATTCATTGACTATGTGACCCCCTGCACAAGTCATTTCACCTCTGTGAACTTCAGTTTCCTTATCTGTAAAAGATGTTTCCCCATCCGATTTCATGGGGCTATTATGAGAATTCCATGAAGTAAAAGGCTACGCTGTCCTCAACACACGATAAATTCTTCATATTACTAACTGCTGATACCACCTTCATCTCGCCCTTGTTGGCCACCTTAAGTTGACACATGTGAAAGCTGTTCAGATTTTGAAGGAAAGCAGAAACTACCCCCCAAAAGACAGACAAAGGTGACCTCTCGTGGGTAATACGGCCACATAGCTGTTTGGCCTTAGTCACAATTTACCACAATACTACCTGACACAGTGATCTCACCAGGCCAAGCTCTCTTCCTACCAATTTGTACTAAAGGAGAGCAAAAGCCAAGAAAGGAAGAAAATTCTGTCTCTTCCACCGAAGTCCTCTCCATTATCAATCACCAGATGTATGGGTGTGTGTACACGCCTGTGTACACATGTGTAGCCCAAGGTGAATGCTCATAGTCGAGTAAACCAATCATTTCTAATTCACTTTTGTGATAGTCTGGGGGTTCAACTGAAGTTAACATAATCTTTGAAACTTTTTGTCATGAACTTAGGGAGAGTCAAACAGCACTGTAGAATGAGGTAAGAGACAAGAAAACCTCTTTTCCTCATCTCTTTTTCCATTTATTCTTTAAGTCCTGTGGGATAGGCACATAAACTACAAAAATAATCATTTCTCTATTTTCCCCTATCACTTTTTTCCATAATTTGAAAACATAAAGCTCTTTTCACTGGCTGATTTCTAATTCTTCTTTCTATTCTTGCTCCAGTGCAAAAAGGATTTTGCCAACGAAAGTGCTATAAACAGCCATGCCCTCACTGAAAAAGGCAATATGCCGTCAGCCTGACATATACCTCGCTTTTCCGCTCATTGTCAACACTGTGATTGATGGTGTAGTTCATTAATGTAGGACGATTGTCAGCTTTTCCTGAATAAATATAAAAAGAAACAAAGAAATCCCCACCCTTTTCAAGCCCCAGTGAATTATTTCCTATTTTCCAGGCTTAGGTTTAAGTATCCATAGGGCATTCATCTTAAAATAAATAATGAACATACCCTTTAATAGAAGAAACTTTAGTTTAGGTTCAGGGCTGAAAGAGAAAGAGAGAGAGAGAAAAGGAGGAAAGAATGTTCTTGAAAAGAATGATGTCATTTTGGCACCTGAAACTATACTTACTTTAAAGCAATATTTCATCTTTAGTATACACAGTCATGTAAAATGCAAGAAATTATCACCTTTGGAAACCTGCAAAGTAAAAATGACCTGTCATGTGCTAAGCAGCATGTAACAAGAATCCCAAGGAAAGAAAACAACAGAGTGGATGGATAGTTAGCAGACTGATTTATGGGTGGATAGGAAAGTTGACTAATGTCAGTCTACATCAAAAGGAAATTTTATGGAAATAACTAAAATAGATTTTCCTTTCTAGTTTTTACTCATAATGCAAGTTAGGAATGTTTTCTTTGCCAGATATATATATATATATATATATATATATATATATATATTTTATGCCGAAGAAAGGTAAGATAGCAACATCTTGGTCACATTTGCCCTTTTACCAGGAAGTACATCTCCTGTGACTTTTCTCTGCACCAGCAGCCTTATCTTTCCGCCTGTTTGAACTGTCCTAACTGGGTTTTTGCTAACTCTGACAGTCACAAAATCAACAAACACCATTGGGTGTGTCTTGCTTTTTGCTTTGGTGTACAAAAAGCAACAACTGAAACAAAAAACATCTTTGTACATATGGTGTTCACAAGTAGATGTACACAGCATTTCACTCTGGGCATTCTGCTCCTGTACAGATTTTCTTGGGTGGTAATGTGCTAATGACAATAATAATTTATTCTGAAGATGTGCTAAATTTCTTGAGTCGAATTGTGAAGTATTTTGAATACCACTGGAAGGCCCGGGAAACTGAGAACTGCAGGAAAAACTGGCATTCTGCCACTCCTGGAAGACCCGATCTGATTGGAAGAGAAGGTGATTATTGAGGACTAACCTGTAGACCCTGCATGATTTCTCCTTAAAATGACATCTTATCTCCTAGAGCACAGCTACAGGACTCTGTTCTCAGGACATTCTAATTCTTAAAAAGGTAGGTAAAAAGGGGTGCCTGGGTGGTTCAGTGGGTTAAAGACTCTGCCTTCGGCTCAGATCGTGATCTCAGGGTCCTGGGATGGAGCCTCACATCGGGCTCTCTGCTCAACAGGGAACCTGCTTCCCCATCTCTCTCTCTGCCTGCACCTTTGCCTACTTATGATCTCTGTCTGTCAAATAAATAAATAAAAATCTTTAAAAAAAAAAATGTGGGTAAAAAGACTCGAACTCTTAACAACGGCTGACTGTGAGTGCTGACTGTGAGCGCTATCAGGACTGTGTCAGACATAGTTACCTCATTCAGTGCAAGCTCCAACTGTTAGGTCTAAACTATCATTACCCTCATTTTGAAGATGAGCAAGTCAAGATTCAGATTACGCCAGTGACTGATTCAAGGTTACGTCTGAGAGAGTGGTACCACCAGGAGACTCACCCAGCTCTGTCTGACTTCGGAATCAGAACTGTGAGCACTAGAACATGTGATTTCTGAGTAACACTTGAGATGTCAGGAGGGTTTTGTATCAAGGAAAAGAGCCATCTCCACTTGGCTTTAGAATGTTTCTTGAAGTGATATCCATTTGAGTTCTCATTTCCTCTTCACCTTAACCACAGTAAGTCAGCAGAGCAGATAGTATGTTCATTTTACAGATGAGAAAAAGAAAGTCCAGAGAGGCTAAAAAAAAAAAACTGTCTTAAGGTTCAAAAGCCATGACTACAAGAGCCGGGACCAAAATTTGGGTCTTTCCATACACCATTCTTTTGCTATAAAGTGGCAAACCAGAAAAACAAATAAATAAATAATCAAAGCCACTTGGTGGGAAGGTAGCTGTTGCCACGGGAAGTCTCTACGGGTCCTGAAAAGTTTGAGATGGAAGCGATAAAACTGCTTAGAATCAACAGCCCAACTCAACACAGTGTTGACTTCTGTAGGTGGTCAGTTAGCACTGTATCTGCCCGTACTTCTTGAAGAGTCACAGCAATACTCCAGCATGTCAGGGAATAATAAAAATCAGTTGTGGGAAATAAGAAATTTTAAAAGGAAAGAGCGTGCTCCTCTGAACTCCAGGTTTTACATGTCAGAGAACCCAGAGACTACAATGCGAGGGCTCCCATAGCCTCACAGCACATTTAGAGGAATGTATTTTTTGGGAACCTATCAGGTCAGGCCTTGACATTCATTCAGAATGCCCCACAAAGGAGGAAATAAATCACAAGAGCAATAAGTTTCTCAGTCAAATCTCATGAGTGCCCCTAACGGATAATGCTCGCTTTTGAATTTCAGAATGAAACTTCATCTACCATCTCTTTGACTCCATGAACCCAACTCACAGCAGTTCACAATGTGTGTGCCCTTCTCCTAAATATTAACAACTGGGACACTGTGTGCACCTTCTGGTTCTCAAAGATGTGTTGAGTTGTAGGCCAAGGGGAATATAATGAACCAACACTGATAATGTACATACAAGGAATTTATTCTGTATTCCAAAGGACTCTTCCTTCCTATTTTCTCCCCAGCAAATTGAAAATTATATTTGTAACCTGATTTTAAAGCACTCTAAATGTGCATTTCTCAGAGCTATTAACTGAGTTTGGATGGCGTTTTATATTTCTTTCCTGTACATTTATTATAGGACATCCAAGACAGAGAAGAAATTGAAGATCAAGAAATATCAGAGTTATGCATGCTTTTGTCTCTTTTGCATAAAAGGAAACAGAACATCAACTTTTGAAATAAAACATTAAAAAATGATTAAGGTAGAATGCAGTGGTTCCTTAACCTTTTATGGGCTCTGGACCCTTATGAGAATTTAATAAAAGCCTTTCCTTAGGAAAATGCCTATTACTTAAAAAAAGATGTTCCATCCATTGTAAAAGTTTCACTGCTTCCTGCCCCCTGAAATCTAGTCTTGAATAGCTGTAGATTAAGAATCCTTGAATTATAATCCCTAAAACCATGAAAAATCAGTTCATCTAATTGACTTGTCCTGTGTGGTACAGAGAGTGTTCACAGAGAGTATTCATAGTTTAACATTGCAAGTGCAGTGGCTATTTAAATTTTACTGGAACCCACACCTCCTGACCCCTCTCTTCCTATCTTCTTCACTGGATGCATTACTCAGTTTATGCATGATTGTTTAAAGGAGAATTGAATTAGAAACACTGTCTGGAGAGCTGTTTTTTGCATCTCTGCCACTTAAGATGCAGACCTGAGTGAGGGGGTTTCACCATCAAGAAAAAGCAGTGTGCATTCTCAGGGCAATCAAACCAAAAGGGTCACACTTCCAAGAGATAACTGGGGCTGAAAAGGAAGCCATGCTCTTTGGGGAGCTGGGTGATACCATAAATGAATTATGTAATGATTTCCACTGGAGACTTTCATGGGGCTGACGCTGTGAGTCCTTCACCATTGTCCCAGGGTGGTGGCAACTGTGTCCATCTTTACAATCTAATTTTACAATAGATTAACTTGGAAAAGACTGGATGGCAAAGAGGCTGGATGGGGCATATGAGCGGAACAGACCGATTCTGCCATTAGTGAGTGCAGCACTTGGATTCCCTCTTTAGAGAGAAGAATATATCTAGAGCCACAATCCCTAAATCACAAAGCAGCCAGGGACTCCATTTCAGGTGAATGCCACTTTTAACACTGCCTAGGAGTTTGCAATTTCCCAAACTCGTGCAGGTAGAGCCATGCCTAAAGAGGCCTATCTTGGGTTCTCCCTGGTGATGAAACTCAAACACCGAATTGCTTTGTCAGACATATACCCAACTATGCCCAACACATAAGAAAGTTTGGCTCCAAGCAGGAAGACAACTCTAATTTTCTATTCTCTATTAAGAGAAGGTTTCTGCCTAACTTGTTCTCTGCCTTATAAAGCCGTAGAAATGAGTCTGACTTGCAGAATTCTATTTTTAAAAACTCTTCCTATTTACATATGCTTTACTTCTCAAAAGAATGTCACCTTCCTATTAATGCAACAGTTAACAAAGGCAATGTCAGAAACATGCCATTGGTGGGGGCTTTGTTTCTCCCTTGCCATGTTTTGATTGGGATCTGTGTTAATTCATGTACCCTCATTGTGAGACAACTGAAAATTATCATTGTCAATACAGTTTCCTAACAATCTCAGAACCCAGGCAATTAGGTATAAATAAGTCATTGTCAGCAAAATAAAAGAATGCCGTCTACCGTCTCAGATGAATAAAAGAAACAGCTGGAAAAGGAAGGAGAGAACACAGAGAGAGGAAGAGAAAATGGACCCAGAACTTCTTTATGGGCTCCAAGTAAAAGGAAAAACTTTATATGACTAAATAAAGACACCAAAAGAAAATAAACATGCTTAGAAAATCATTATCCAATATACTTTTAAGCCAACTCCTAAAAACAGCTTTTCTGAAACACTTTTGGATGACTGTTTACATGTTAAAATCAACATTTAAATTGCGCTACAAAGCTTATTGTGCACTACATAAGCAGTTCTAAGACCTCTAGAACAACATAGCTTTGGGTCTAATCCACTGAAAACACACTCTCTGCACATGAAAATTTTGTTCGCTTTGGTTGGGAAAAAGTGAGGAATGTGCTTGTCTCCAAGTTAGAAGAAGGTCAAGAAAGCATTTTTAAAATATATTCCTCCATGAATGACTAAGTAGTCAGGGCCCCTTCATGCACCTGAGAGGTTTGCCAGCCAAAATGCGGATCGATTCCTGAAAGAAGCATTCATACCCTAAATATGCATTTAATGCTCCCCCAAAATGCACAGTTCCAACTTTTTTTTCCAAAATTAGGAGTTCAGAAATGAGGGGAGTTGGAAACACACAAGTTCTGTTTGCTGAAACCAATGGTAAGTATCATAAGATGTTAAGGAAAGAAAAACCTTAGCAATCAGATAGATCTCGGTTCTGTGGCGAATGTTAACATTGATTTTGCAGGTCATTTTCTCCAAATTGGAAAGCAACTCCTTGCCACAACGTTCAATGAGGAAAATGATCCATTTAATAATGACGTAGGAGGTAGAGTTTATTCTGTAATCTGTAAGAACAGCTTTATGTTCATTATTTTTCAGAACATTATTTCACCTAACACACCAGATTTCCACATATAAAAATAGGGTTTTGGTACCTGGGGGGCTCAGTGGGTTAAGTCTCTGCCTTCGGCTGAGGTCATGATTCCAGGGTCCTGGGATCAAGTCCCACATCAGGCCTTATGCTCAGCAGGGAGCCTGCTTCCTCCTCTCTCTCTGCCTGCCTCTCTGCCTACTTGTGATCACTCTCTCTGTCAAATAAATAAATAAAATCTTTAAAAATAATAATAAGAAGAATAGGGTTTATTTTGGGGTGCCTGGGTGGCTCTGTCCATTAAGTGTCTGACTCTTGACTGGGTCATAGTCTCAGGGTCCGGGGATCAAGGCCAGGTATCTGGCTCCCTGCTCAGTAGGGAGCCCGCTTGGGATTCTCTCTCTCCTTCTCCCTCCCCCACAACTCGCACATTTGCTCACTCTCTCTAAAATAAATATTTTTAAAAATTTCAAAATCTAAAATCCAGGCCATCTTCAAAATATTAGCCATTGTACCAAAATAGCAGATACAAGTACTTTCAGATCTTCCGTTAATGTTGGAAATCATCTTTAAATGATAATGCCTGGTGAGCAGACAAGTATATGATCCAAAGAATAAACTCTAATTATTAAAACAAAAAACCGAAGACACACCAGAGCATAGCGTGAAAAAAATTTCCATAAGGTATTTGACCAAGAAAAGTCATAATATCCTTGCAGATGAGATGGGTGTGGGTGGGTGGGTGGGTGGGTGGGTAGATGTGGAGAGGGGGCGTTTGCAGGACTCAACTCTAGATAAATCACCTTACCTAGAAAAGTCACCTCAGTCTCCGTTTGCAAATGTAAAACCGACTTCTGTTCTGACAGCACCTTCAACATCCTACCTGCCTATTCCTTGTAGACTTGTTTCTTCATGTGTTCTATTGTTCCAAAAATTATTTATCTTCTTGCAAGCAAAGAGGAAATGGTCTATGTTAGGTTTAAAACCCCGGAAAATACTCCCCCAGAAGCATGACTAGTTTGCATCTTTTGGACAGCCAAGATCAAAGTGATTTAAAATGTTTATTTTTAAAGTAAACCATTTACACTGATCTTTGAAAAACCCCTTTCACCCTTTAAGAACTGTATTTGTCTCTACAACTCTTTCAGAGACACACCAAAATCATACTTCATTCAAGACAGCAGAGCAGAATTTGTCATACCTGATTTCTCTCACACCATCTCATCATGCCAGCCCCAAGGAACAGTGACCCAAAGCAGGACAGGAAAATGCAAAGGGCTGGATCATCAGCCCAAGGGCCACCATGAACCCAGTAAAGGGCTGCTGTGTGCCACACGGCTCTCTAATTGAAAAAAGCTGCACCGAAACAATACTGAAGGGGGAACTCATAAAAAGAAAGCAACCTTCACGGATCTCCCACTTCTTTCTACAGAGAAGGAAGCAAACAGCTTCAAGTCCAGCTCTTTCCAAACTCTAGGCAAAAACCAAAAACTAGTCAATACCAAACACCACCAAGCACTTTGCAGGGGGTGGGGGTGGTGGTGGGCCGTTTCCTTCTTTGAATCTGGAGCATGATTTGAATTGCATCAAGGTCACTGTATCTGAGGGAGCTTTCCCAGCCCCTGACTTTATTTCGCATCTCAGACACAACCCTTCTTTTATGAAAACCCAGTTTAAATATTAATGTGTGTTTTCTTAAGGAAGTGGAAGGCAAATCAACTTCCTGGTACCCAGG
Organism: Mustela nigripes; assembly: GCF_022355385.1. NCBI lineage: Eukaryota > Metazoa > Chordata > Mammalia > Carnivora > Mustelidae > Mustela > Mustela nigripes. The sequence continues at coordinate 49,128,880 of NC_081568.1, forward strand.
GTATCTGATTTCTAAAATGGTCTAACGCTGATTGTCACAGCTCTACCAGATGTGAGGGGTGAAGCTCTATAAAAACGGAAAGGCCGGCTTTCAGGCTCACTGCTGTGCAGGTCCCACGCCTCCCTGAGCTGCATCCTCTGCGAGTATATTTTTGTTAGCCGGCTGCCGGAAGCCCTCAACTGCCCCCCAGTTGTTTTGCGATCCTATAAGGACCTTCCCAGCCCTGCTGTCAGCCCAGACATTAAGAGTGTGTTTATGTTGGTAAGTTTCGGGGGCTGGTTAAAATAATAAGAATTATCATCAGCATCACCACCGCAACAGAATAGAGGCGGGTGGGGTTCAAGAACCAGGCTCCAAAGTTTGCTAAAAAGCCTATTTTGAGAAAACCTTTGTTCTAAACTCTCTTGTTTACCTCCTGCACCAAGAAACAATGCCTTTTGTTACTAAGCCCCCCTTCTTTGACTGTTAAGTTTGTTTACTGACATTTTCAACACCGGGCAATACAAAGAGTATTTCCTCATATTAATTCCAAATGTCACAAAGAATAAAATTCGGTCCCAAAGAAGCCTGTCTAACTAGATAAGATGCCCTCAGTTAAGAAAAAAATACAATGAAAATAAATGTTGCTCTGAAATGTGGACCACATAACCTTAGGGATCCTATTCTTTGCCTTTCTCACTATATTATTCAGAAGCTGCCTGGCTTGGCATCTCTCTAACCAGGCCAGGCTGGGCCACAGTAACTCTAGCGTCTGCTTGGAAGATGCTGACATGTGATGTGAACAGAAGCATTCCATGTCAGCTAGAGTCCGTGATGCCCACCAAACAGCTGCTAAGATTTAAAAGAAGAAGAAGAAGAAGAAGAAAAGAAAAATGTTGTTTATAGGTAGGTCTTAGAAGTTACCAGAGGATGACCTCTACAGATAATCTATTGATTTTCAAACACATTTCTTCTGCATATATTTGTTAAGCACCAGGCCAAGCCCAGGGGATATGGTGAAGAGCCAAAGCAGACACAGTCCTTGCCTTCACTGGGCTTACAGAGGAAAGAAAGAGGCAGACGCACACCAAATTGTCACCTTGGAAGCATTTTGTTACAGCCCAAGATGTGTGCTCTGAAGAAAAGCAAGAGAGGAAAAACCAAGAGGCTTTCTTGGAAGAGGGGTTTGAAGGATGAGAAGTAGGTGAATAGAAGGCAGGAGATGTTCCAGGCAGAGGGGATCGAACTGCAGAAGAACCCAAGGTAACAGGGAGCATGAATGTGGTCAGAAGGCCAGCGGTGCTGGACCAAAGAGGTGGGGGCCGGGCGGGGTTGCGGGGAGTTGCTCAGACCACTGGGGCCTTGCCTTGCACCACGGACTGAATCCACATGGATTCAACCAGTCAGGTTCCACTGAAGGATTCTGGCTTAGCACGCAGTGTGTCCCTATCTCCCTATCTTCTCAGGATCTGGTCCAAACGAGAGGTATGACACTCTCTGTCCCATGCACATAGCTCTAGCTCACACACCTCCCAGTCGAAGGTGTTGAATATTAACAATAGTCTTCAGTATTCCAAGATCAAGTGGAAGTCTCTAGTTGAAAATAGATGTTTCTCTCCCAAGCCAATCTAACAAAGTGAAAACCAGGATAGATAGAGATATAGATCCAGATGTAAAATTTCACAAGTAATCCCTTCCTTTAATGAGTAAGTCCCAAAATTATTTTAAATTATGGTTATATTGATACTCAGCTTTCTAAGCACACAATGTAAAATTAAGCTTTACAAGAAAAATAGACCATCTGTGAGAGCATCAGGAGAAAGAAAACCCATGTAACACTGTGTTTCTTGATTTCTTCTCCAAATCTTTTAGTTAGAAGTCGCGATCACCAAATCTTACCACCCCAGCCTGACGAGAAATAGAGATTGAACTAAGGCTACGTGGTAGTCGAGAGATTCAAAAGTATTATTTAATCATGAAAATAGGACATGAAGGAGAAAATGTAGAAAACAAGCATCTCTCTCTAGTGACTATGTTACTATATACACAAAATTAACACACACAAGACAAAGATTAGCCACATTAAATTAAAAAGAGCTATGATATTCTGAATGATGTCAACTATGGGCCACCATGCTAAATGTTTTCCAAAGAGCCTCATTGCTTCCTCATAGCATCCTTGAAGTTAGGATCTACTATCATCATCATTTCCATTTTACAGGTGAATCAAGAGGAGCTGAAGTGATTTGTTCAAGGTCACTGTGGCAACCAAAGTCGATTGCTGACCCCAGATTGTCTTTTCTCCTTCCTCTGAAGTAATAACATTCCCAGTATTCATCTGAACACATGACTTTCCAGAATAAAATCTGGAAATTTCCCAGACTACCTTATAGCTTAGGTAATCATGTGACCAAGTTTTGGCTAATTAGATGCAAGCAGAACACTGTATGCAATATCAAAGTCATGAAGGCAAAGGAATCCACCATGCCCCTGCCTCCCTCCATTCTGCCCTAAGACTGCTACTGGAACAGCCATGGTTCCATTTTTGAAAGGGGGGATGAGGCCACTCACCAGCTGGTGGAAGAACATGGTAGAGGGAGCATGGCTTGAGAGCTTTGTAGAGCAGAGCCTCCGCCATAGCCCTGGGCTACTCATCTCACTAGGCATCAATTACATAAAAGTAATAAACTTCTATCTTATTTAGATCACGGTTTTGTTTTGGTTTTGGAGGGCAGGAGCAGGGCACAGGCTCCCTTGTTTGCAGCAAACTGTAATCATGGCTGCCACAGTCCCATAGAGACAAGTGTGAAACTCTGAGGAAATTATTTAACCTCTCTGTTTCCTAGTCTATAAACAAAATAGGCCATACCTATCTCAGAGTGTTGTGTGAATGATGACAGAAGATGTAATCATAATATTTAATGCAGTCCTGACATATAATAAGCCCACTATAAATGTTAGCTACTACCGCTATATTCCTCACGCAGGAACTCACAGTAAACTCTCAGAGTTGATGAATTTCACAAAATTCTCTCCATAACAATCACCAGAGTTCCAACATTCAGCCTCTACTTTAAGTTGTGGGCTGCATAATTGATGCTGTTGGAAGTTACAAGGGTTCGTCTTGGAGCTGATATTGAAGATCCTTCTAGAGATGCGTGTGCCTCAAGTAATGCCAAAACACCTGAAGGGAGCTGGAATTAATGTCTGTGGATCCATGAACCTAGGCAACTATGGGGTCGAGTCATCTACCCTTGCAGACTGCCTTTTGTCCTCTCCACTTCCAGATAATGTCTCCCCTAGACTGGCCAGCCCTCCACTCCTTAACTTCAAGAACACTGAAACTATCTGAGGGTCACTGGGTTTTCTCCCCATCCCACCAACCTCCTGTAAGCATGGAGAGTGCTGGTAATGATGGTAGAGCTCTGTGTCTAGCCCCCTGGAATCAGGCACTAATAACTCTTACATCTTAGCCAGGAAGTCAGAGCCTAAAGTTAGCATGAAAGGTAAAAATCACACAAATCAAAATTACCCTTGAAAACCCCTCACATCATCCATAAAGCATCGCGTAGGTGGATCTGTGCTTATAACCCACCAGAATTTGAGAATGACTGAACAGGACTAAAGCAAGTCTCTATGCTTATATCTGGGCCTTCAAACTCTCCTGCTTTTAATAAAATTCTTCAATCTCTTATAACTTTGGGGGTAGGAGGAGACTCTGACAAGTTCTTCCTTTGCTTTCTTGGTATTAAGCATATAAAACCTCAGTAGAGGTACCAGATATGCTTCGTGGAGTGAGAAATGAGATAACGTTTATGAAGACATTCCTAACAGAACCTAGCACCCAGCAAGAGGATCAATAACATTTCCTGGATTTGAATCTAGTACTTGCTCGATTAGACCCACAGACACAGTATTCTCTGAAAATCTGGGGAGAAGAGTCCAGCAGCTTCCCCTCTCTCCAAGTTGGCATTTCTAGTCATGGCCTCACTGGCCTGCAACCCAGCCACCACCTTTTGTTAGTGGGAGCATTGCATGACTCGTATGGTCCAGGTGACAGCTTACTCTTACCTTGGGCAAATTTAAAGTGTTTGCTTCTTTTTTCCAGCATAAATAAGCTTTTAAGCAACATTAAGGCAATCAAAAGAACTGTGGTTCACAGAAGTTCACCATTTCTTCTGAAGAACCTAGGTACCAAGAGCTCTGTACCCATGATTGAGATACCACTTCTGGGACTCGGCAGGGGCAGGGTGTGGAACAGCTGGTACACACCAGCCAGCCATCCAAAATCTGAACGCAAGGCATGAGATCCATTTGTAATTCTATCCTTCATCAAAATGGACCTGGCTGGAGCACTGACAAAACAGCAGATCTTTCTTGATCTTTAGGTTGACCTAAGAAGGAAGAAAGTTCTCCACAAATGAATAAGTTTATGGACCTTCATCCACAGAAAACCACAAACACAACTGAGATCATGTCTTAGTGGGAAAACTCAGCTCAAACTCTAGAGCAGCATGTCCACTAGAAATAGAATGAAAGCCGCAAATGCAAGTCATACACACCAGTCTCAATTTTCCAGTAGCCACATTTCAAAAGATGAAAATAACCAGGTAAATTAATTTTAATAAGTATGTTTTATTTAATTCAACATATCCACAATATTCTCATTTCAACATGCAATCAATATTTTAAAGATACTGCTGTATTTACGATCTTCAAGACCCAGTGTGTCTTTCAGATTTAATATCTACGTTTGAACTAGCTGTTGTGGAGGTGCTCAACAGTCAGGTCTAGCTAGTGGCTACCATATTGAACAGTGCAGTTCCAAAAAAAAAAGTGACAGACTAGCAACCCACAGACTCATTTGGTTTTGGCTTTCATAATGATTTAATTTTTTTTTAAAGATTTTATTTATTTATTTGACAGAGAGAGATCACAAGTAGGCAGAGAGGCAGGAAGAGAGAGAGAGAGGAGGAAGCAGGCTCCCTGCTGAGCAGAGAGCCCGATGCAGGACTCGATCCCGGGACACGAGATCATGACCTGAGCCGAAGGCAGCAGCTTAACCCATTGAGCCACCCAGGCGCCCCATAACAATTTAATTTTTTAATGAATCGCCATTGCTTAAAGTCAAATTTCACATGAAAATATCAACTCCTGGCTTCTGTTGAAAGACCGTATCTGGAAATCCTGGGAGTCGATGCCCCAATAGCAAGGAGCAGATAAAGCTGAGATCCCGCCCTGGTGCCTCCCCCTGAAAGGAGCATTTGCTTTCCAATTGCCACTGTTCCTATCCATCCCCATTGCTCTAATTCCTTACACTTCCTGCCTGGCTATACCCCAGTAGGCGAAATAAATAGCACAGCCACCACCAGCAGAGATAACATCAAAACTATTGGCTTGTTTAATGTGGTGAATTTTGAAAAAGAAATGTATTTATGTATTTGTACTTTATTTGTTTTCCTCCCACTTGCCATTTATGTTACCATGAACCCTGAATTTAAATGGGGTCATATATACAAAGAAGAAACAAATCCCTGCTTATTGATTCAGGAAAAGACGGAAATCAGCCTAGGGAAGGAAGGGATCCTGTTTACTCTGCTTTTCAAATAACTGAAGACACAAGACGGAGAAGGCTACAAGGAATCAGGGCACCTTGTTATTCAAATACTTCACTAAAAAGACCTTGGTCTCTAAAAATACTAGGATATATAAACATTTTTCTGTCTGTGTTGCTTATTTCCCACATGTGGCTAATTGCCTATCAGTCTCCTCTCTATGGCTCCCGTTTCTCTGAGGTTGGTTTCCTCTCTGCCGCCAGCCCTGTGAAGACCTCTGGGAGAGGGATCGTGGTGGCTCCCAGCATCTCCCAACTTCAGTCTCATCTCCTTTTTTCTGTCTCCCTCACACTGGCCATTTAAAAGTCTTCTACCACTTCTCCCTGCTACCTATTTCCTCACCTTATCAAAATCCTCTAGGGACATCCAGATTTATTCCAAGGTCTCAACTGAAAGTTCAAGTCTTTCCATCAGCTACCCTTCTGGTTTCTTCACATTAGGCCAATAATAACATTAGCCACACAACAACAATAATAATACAGTGGCTTCAACTGTGGTGTAGGAGTTCGCTTCTAAACAGTGTATAAAATGAAAACTACACGAACTCAAAACAATCTTTGAAAATCCCTTAAGCTACACATCGAGTGTGGTATACATGCATTTACAACCTTACATGTTAATGTCTATATACAAAGGTCTGATCTGGCAAGACTTACATTTACAGCTCACTCGGGGGCATATACACAGTGGGATGGAGAACACTACTTAAACTGTTCTTTTCCTCTTAGCTTTCTTTTCTCCTTTTTATTTTTTGTTCAACGACATATAGTTGACATCAGAAGGATAAAGGTAGGCACAATGAAAATTGACTATGATAATAATTTTATAATAAATACCACTAGCTAAGTCCTTATGATGTATCGAGCCCCAACCAAACACTTTATAAATGTTCTTTTTATAATCTTCACCAAAAACTCCCTGATTTTTTTTTTTCATTCTTTTACTCCTTATTGTATAGGAACAGACTTGGAGTGGTCAAAGAACTTGCCCTAAGTGTTGTAGCAAATAAGGAGCAGGGTCAGGAGTTGGACCCCTGTCTGTCGATGAATCCCTCTTTTCAGTAATAAAGCCAAAGTCTGCAGCTTCCTTCCTCTGGTCTGACTACATACTGAAAATATATCTATAATTCCCATCAATTGAATTGGAGCATTCACTCACCTCCTCTCCATAAGGCTCTAAGCCATTGCAGATCTTGGACATGTCCTACATTTCCGTTTCTCCAAACATTTCTGTGTCTTCTCCAATCAGGGAACGTCCAGTAAGTGTTTACAGATGGCTAGTGTTTAGTACCAAAAGTTCAGAAGACACCCAAATGAACCATAATTCCCACGACTAAGGGAAAAGTTTTTAAATGTTTATTATTTAGCTGGGGGAGGGCTCCCCCATCCTCTCAAGACTCCATGAGAAAACACTTTAGTAAGCCACTACATAATTTACATGTTCTCATCTTCTTCTGTAAAAATTATAAATCTCTGTATAATTTCCCACAACATTTAACAAGAGAATATTTAAACTAAGAAATGTCTTGTGGATATAAATGTCATGCTCATATAACGAAATATGTCATGTCATATAACTGAATAATATCCTAATCCTACACTTTCTGTGTGTATCTTGAAATAGTACTGTAAATATAAATGAAAAAAAAGTAATAATTTATGAAAACTGATTTGCATTTCCAAATATAAAATGTGTAAAATCCAACTAATTAGCAAGAGTCAGGACTGAGGTGTTTCTATAGCAACTATAAAAACGCTAAATTATTTTTTCTCCAAAGTGTTTCATATCTGCCTCATTAATGTTTGTTTTTCTCCTTTGTTTTGTGGATATTTCCAAAGTGAAAGGTTTCAAAGATTGCAAAGATTCTCTGCTTTGCCACCAAGTTCAAGGAGAGGTTTCCCACTGGAAGGGTCTCGAGCGCCGACGACGGCGATGTTCATGAAAACTATATTTGGTAGAACATCTTTCATACCACTGGCTCCATCCTTTGTTCCTAGCTTCCTCCTAAATGCTCTTTTTCTCTTATCGCCCCTGATTGTTCTTAGAGCATCTCTGCTAAAGAGATGTGAACCTAAGGTCAGTTTTTCATCTTGCACCCTTTGCTGCCACCCCCATAGTTCCTAAGAGCACCTGACCCAGGCAGCAGTGTCCATTCAGCTGAGGATGATAAAGAGCCCGTAGGAATGGCTGTGGGGAACTTGGGCAGTGACCTTGGCTGCTAGGTCTCAGTTTCCCCTTCTGAAAATGAGGTGGATGGACAATGGACGGACTATCTCTCTCATCCTCTGCAGGTCTTTTTAGAGGCTCCCTGTTGCCTTCCATGTCAATCAAATCCCTTTGCTAGGCTTCTAGTCCTCCCCCCCACAACCCAGACCAGCCCCATCTTAAATTTATAGTCCAGAATTTCCATGAGGCAGCAGTTCTTAACCTCGGGTCATGGAATCAACTGATGGGCTTCAAAGATACCATTAGCTCCTTGAATTGCATGCAAACAAATTTTTATTTCAGTGCAACAGTGCGAGAGATTGAGAAGGCAGTACTAGGCTCTAAATTCCCTGAGGGTAGGACACTGTCTTACACGCTTGTGTCCCCAGAGCCCAGCACAGCACTCGGCAAGACAAGATTCTGCCTTAACCCAGCGGTCTTTTGTGGAGTTCCCCAAACCCATTCTGCCCAATCCGCCTGCAACCCTTCACGCTCTGCTCTCTGGGGATTGGGGGACCCTCTGCTTTCCCCTCACTTCCTCCTTGCTGCCTTGCTCTAGGCTGCTGCACATTTACCATATACACTGTATCCCTTCCTTAAACTTGCATCAGAGTCATGACCAGTACCATATAATGACTCTGAGCAAGGTTATCTTTTCTGCTGTCGACCCTTCACAACCAGATTACAAACTCCCTGAGGCAAGAGTCATGCCTCATAGGATTCCCCTCTCCCTTGTAAGTACCTAGCACAGTACAACTCATAAAGTGAGTAGATGCTCAGTAAATGTGTCTGACTGAGGCAGACTAGGGCGGTTTAATAACAAAAGTTACAACAATTATGTAATTGTGTAATTAATAGGAATAGGAAGAAAACACCCATGCATAGCATAATAGTCACAGTGACATTATCAAAACACAAAGATGAAGATACTTAATAAGGCAACCAACTTGAGCTTATTGGCAATGACCTTTGATCCCTGCCTGAGAAGCAGGGCCCTCCTATATGCTTCAGTCCTCTCTGCCTGTGTTCTGGTTATTAATTCATACCTTGTTCATTATTCAAGTTCAGTAGCAACTTTGAATTTATTCCCAATTTCTCTTTGTAACTTCCCGGCTTTAATTTAAATTTGTTTTCAATTTTAAAACCAAAGACCCTAATATTCAATTATTCTATAAAGGAGTTTCCCAATGTTTGACTGGGTGTTGGTGGAGCTAAAATATGTCAACCTTGGGGCGCCTGGGTGACTCAACAGGCTAAGCGTCTGACTCTTGATCTCAGCTCAGGTCTTGACCTCAGGGTCGTTGGGCTCAAACCCCACATTGGGCTCCGTGCTCAGCATGGAGCCGAATTAAAAACAAACAAACAAATCAACAAACAAATAAATAAATCATCTTAACCTTGAAGGATATTCATTTAATCTCTCAGCCAAATAAAGGGCAATCACCCGGGCGTGGGGAGATGGTGGAGAGAAAGACAGAGACCGCTGTGTGCTGAAGGTTATAGCTTGCTCTTATTTCTTAAAACCTTGGATTCTAAACAGAATTCTCTCTTCTGATGCTCTAATCCCCTAAATTCTGCCCAGTGCCAAACAGAACAATCACACAGAACAATGCAAACAGCCCTGACTTATGGGTCCACCTGTGCGGGGGTAACCAGGCAACAGAACGCTGTCACGCGCAGTTCATGAACACAGACCATCCTGTATGTGAGGCCACAGGCATAGGGACGTGTGTGTAAAGGCAAGTGGGCTTTCCTTAAGAACCACCCAGCTCCACTGAACTTGAAGCCAAGTTTAATCAAATACTAATTCCCAGTCTTTTTGTTGGGTGTTATTTATACTTTCAGTAAAGCACATGGCATCACGTCTAAATGATCATGAACAATAAGGATATCCTTAAAGGACTGTACTGTTGACAAAGAGCATATACAACCAACCCAGCTGGAAGGGATTCGCTCAGAATGCCCCTTTAGCAATAGCTGTAATAATTTAATACCATTAGTCTCCGTCTCAACTGTAAATGGCCTTAATGGACCCTGCAGTGTTCCCTCAGATTATATACCGATATTGGGGCACAGCTTTTATGCTCACATTACCGCCGCTAATTGTAAAGCCCTTGCGTTAGATACACTCGAGTGTTGCAATAAGTGTCTTCGGTTAACTTCTTCAGGGCACCGCTTTAAAAGGAGCATTTGTCAACGCGGTAGGAAAGGCAAGAGAATGTTTCATCTGTCCTCAACATCGAGGGGGATCCTGAAAACTCTGACTGCCTCGTTCCTCACTTCTCGGCAACAAGCGCTGCTGCTTCAAAACTTGTTCGCAGCCATCTCCTCAAAGGATTTATTTTGATAGTTCATGAATGTGTTGTCACACAGCATAATTAAAGCTTACAGAACTATTATCAAAACACAGAGGAAATGTGCTCAGGGAGGCTGATGGCTACCCGGCCCCTGTGTCGGCTGCTTCCCACAGGATGTGCGCTGACTGACCAGCTGGCTTCCACGTTCTGACACTAGGCATATGGAGGAAAGCAAGGCCTCGGGGTAAAGTGCGCGGGCAGGCTTCAGTGAGCAATCAATTACGAGTAACAGCCAACCCCCTCTCGGTGACTGTATATATTCCCACCATCACACACTGCCAGCTTGCCTCTATTTTGAATGCAATAAAACTTGTAGGGAGCCGGCTCATGTGAGACTCTTAAAGATATATGGTAGGGATTAACCATAAAAACACTAATTAAGGATGGGCTAAGGAATTAGAGGACAGGCACAAAGGCTTTCTGCCTCGCCATTTGTAGATAATGAAGAAGGAAAGACTAAAAACGGTCTTCTCTGCTTTTCTGAAGACTGGACTTTTGGAAGAAGGGGCAGGCTGCTTGGCAACACGACGTCACATGTTTCCCAAAGCACGTGGTATTAAATGAGATACGGATGGGCAGATGGACACAGAGGAAAAGAATAGAACATGCAAGAAGTTTTTTATTCGAAGGTTTCTCTTTTTTAGCATTCGACTTTAAAAAATATTTTGTAATTCGCTGAATAAAATATGAAAAGGAATTGTGAAATTAAATGATTCTGTTTCCAAATGGCCCTGAATTTGGACCTTGCCTTCCCGCCTCTCCCTCCAATATAGCAAAGTTCCTGGACTTACTTCTCTGCTTTGGGAATTGTGAAAGCTTGGGGCCATTGACAGAAATAAAAAGCTATCCTTCACTTGTAGAAAAGAGAACTCTTAAGCAAATATTAATTTATTTTCTATATCAGTGCCAAGATTGTCTCACTAAAAAAAAATACCGAGTTTGTGCAAGTCATTTTTTAGCAAATAATTTTAGACAAAAGAAGAGAATGAAGAGACCATTGAGTGCTCATTTTATCGTGGGATATGATAGTTACACGATAGATACAGTACTAAAAACACCTACGAAACAGGAATTATGCCTATTGTACAGATAGGGCAGTGAAGCTCTGACTGAACAAAGTGAAGCCTCTGACTCATAAGGAAAATGCTGAAACTCAAACCCAGGCTATCTGATGCCCGAGTTACTTTCTCATAAGTCTTCCCATTGTCTTTCTTCCTTAGACTGATATTATGATATGCACGAAGCCCGTTATGTTCTGGGCCCTGAAAACATATTCTCAAGGAGTTAAGTCTTTGGGACAGAGGAGCCCCTTCTCTGTCATATTACATTTGTAAAGGTAGTAATTTGTATGGTTCGGAACATGTTGATGTCGATAGGAAAGAATTGGGCTTGATCTTTACCTTACTTTGCCTTTTACTCACAAAAACAAAAATCTGGATGCTAGTTTCTATACGCCCCCCACTCTGTTCAAATTTATAGGGAAAGCCAGAAGCATCCTAAAAGAACAGCCAAATGTATTACTTACTATGAAATAGCATGAAGTAGGACCGAGAGACCCCACTGATAGGAAATCAATCCATTTAAAAATAATCAGGCTTTGCCATCTAAATAAAACCATTCTAGGTTAAAAGTGGAGGTGAGAAAGAGAGCAGGGAATGGGGGAGAGGAAAGACAGGCACATGAGAAGGAAGCCTGTTTTCTTAACAATTCACAGCTTTCTGAGTTTGTTTCTTTGGAATCAGAATTCTTTCTTTAGATTGCTCCTGGGATTACTCAAGAAACGAAAGATGAATAGTTGGTTTAAAAAAAAAAAAAAATAGTGGTCTAAGGTAAGAATTTTATTTCCTAGCATGGGAAGGCCAACAGTATTCAGACAAAATCTCCGTGATTTGGGCCACCCCTGATGTTGAGATCCTAGAAACCTCCAGACCCCACAAGCCAACTTCCAAAGGCTCAACAGATTCCAGCAGAGAAGCCACCAAGGTCACTTTTCATAGATTTATAATTGCTTGCTAGAAGATGCTTCCTGAGAATAGAAACCTCACCTTCACAAACTTTAACCTGCTCAACAGTTGACAACCTGAACTATAAAATGGTACAGCTGCCTACCGGAACTTAAGCTTTGGCATAACCATGCAATTTTTCCAATTTAATAGCCCTTGCTTGATATATTTTTGGAATTTCTCTTTTAGAAATTCCCTTGTAGTCCTACCACAAATAAAACCAACCAAACAAATAAACAAAAAACCTATTACTCATACTTCATAACCGAATGCAACAAAGAAAAATCACCCAAGGTTATCACTTGCTTGATTTCTAACGTTCGGCTCTTTCTAAACACAGCCGCCAAAAATGAAGATTTATCTCTATCAAGGATATTCAAAGTAACATGCTTCAGACTGAGGGCAAATCAAGGTTTAAAGAAATCATATAAGCTCATGGCTTCCCAAAGGGCAATTCCTCAATTATATGTGTAAGTGGGGATACACTTCTTTAAAAAATAAATATGTCAAAGGACTCCTTGCTATTTATGCTTCATAGAATCACTTTTAAGTGAGACCGATTGCTATTCAGAAGTACTCTCCATGGCCCCTGGGTCTGGGAGTAGACATGAAGCGATGAAAGTGAGGCTCGTGAGCCAGCTGAAAAGGCCAGGGATCAACCACTGACAACTGAGCCAGACCCTGAGCCTGGTATTTACATACCAACATAAGTAAAAAGAGCCACCTCTTCTGCAAGACCTCCATCCCCAAGACTTTGCTTTGGCCAAATGGCAAGTATCTACTGGTGTGAAGGCATATCAGGTGCCTTGTCCTCAGGCTCTTGTGCTACTTATAGGAAATATACAAAAGACATTGCAAAATCCTCTGGCCAACAAAGCCATGCATTTCTCCAGTCAGCTGGGCACACTTAGCCCACACAGAAGGATCTCTCTGACCTCCCTTTCCAGAGCAGAGGTCAAAGGAGACTGAAGGTGAATCACCTTCTTGGTGTGGTAGCTTATAATGGCCTTTCCTTGACATCAGGTGCTAAGCTCCCCTGCCTCTGCTCTTCTTATATTTTACACTCTCTGATTGATGTTAGAGAATTCTCCCACAAGGAAAGCGATTAAGTGATTTCCAGAGAGGAAAAGGGGCTACAGAGGTCTCTAAGTGAGCACGAAAGATGCCCAAGGAAATAATCTGGGATGTCCCAGTGCAAAATTCTGTAACTATTGCCTGAGTATGTGAGTTATGATTTTTGTTTTTCCCGCACAGTGTATACATGATGTGACATGCTTTATTTATTGGAGCTGATTTATCCACACTGCTTTATTGTTGACCAGCTTTTATTTCTTCCTTAACCTTATTAACCCTTGCTAGTATTTGACAGCTTAACACCCTCCATCACTCGGCAACATTCACTCTGAGAACCGACGTGGAACTAATAGCAGCCCTTTTATTTCCAATCTTTGAGGTCACGAGCAGCTGCCCTAGCCTGAACCCTGAAAGATTTTTCTATAGGTAGTTCTCTTTCAATGGGTCGTCTCCTTAATGTATCTCTACAGGTCTGTCCGAATGTTTGAAATGAGATGTGATTCCTGCTAACTTTAGTCACCGCCAACATGTACGTTAGGAGAGGAAGAATATGTTTTACCTTTGGAAAAAAAAAAAATGCCCTGAGAATTCAGGAGAAACCACTTGGTAATTTTCTTCTTGGGCCTTTTTTCACTTTTCTAGTTACATCCAAGGAGTGTCCATTTGGGTCCACACCTTTGATTGTCTCAACAAAATCCACTAGTGAAACAAATGCACAAACTTCCATTACCCGGTGTAAGTGTGAATGAACCAGAGCATGGTGGGTGGGATTTGCTGGCTCCGATTCTCAGCCTGGATTGATTAACTCTAATAAATCCAGGGAGGTGATGTCAGATGATGCCCGTCAAGCTGGATCTTACAGCTCAGTTGTTTATTATTTCACACTGCCCCGGGCTCAGTCTTCGACATTCACCACCCTAAAAGGTCATGAAGTCAAATTCTACAGCCAGATTTAGCAAGTATTTTGGTGAGCAGGCTCCTGCGTTAATGAAGACTGGTTTTCTTACCATTCAGACCTAGGGGGAAAAATTCTAGGTTGAATACAAATATCCCCAAATCAGTAAATTCACACTTTTAAATAACCAGGTCAGGATAAGAAAATTAAAGACCACAGGAGACGGAAGAGGATATAGAGGGAAACCAGTCAGCACTAACAAACCAAGCAAACAGAAGACTTAGGAACGATGGGGGCAAAAATAACATTTCCCACCAGCAAAGATGGGAAAACCTGAGACAACAGCTAACAGAGTCCATGGCTCAAGCGCTCCATTAAAGGGCACTCCTAGGAGTGCCGCCATTGTTCTTACCATCCCAAAGACGCTCCAGGATTTTGTTCCCCGGCATAAAAAATGACCCAGAAGCTAAGCTCACAGTTCTCCATGCTCTGTGTAAGTCAGAGCTACAAGCCTTAGAAGCAATCCACATTCCCAAACTTTTCTTTCCCTAAGCTTAATACAACACTAGGTAATTGAAATCAATGACATCAGACCAGCATTTTTTTTTCCCCAGAACTCCTACTTAGGAAGAATACAGCATGAGAGACAAGCATAAGGTCAGTGCCACTTTCTTTCTTTTCTAGCCATCAAACCTTCCTTTGTCTGCCCTGCACCCTCCCTGTGTCTCTAAGATAAGAGAGGAAAATAGACATCTGTCTACAGCACACACAAATTTCCACTGGGGGGAAATTCAACAAAACAAAAAATGAAGAGAAAGAAGAGATAGGGTCTATTTCATTTGGTTTGGGCCCTGCCAAATTTCCATTAACCTCACCCAGTTGGCTTTTCTGGCCTCAAGCAATCTATCTGGACCATTGGTGCCTATTCTCATGGCTGCCCCCATCCATTTGCCCCTCCATTAGAAAACAGGAAGAAGGTATGCCCAGCATTTCAGCAGAAACAGCACCACTGTCTACACAGCCTGTATTTTTTTTGTAAACAAGAAATCCCTACTTGCACACTACTCCCATCCTTCATTGTTGAGTAACATATGGACATTATGCTCACTCTGATGACCTCAATAGTTCTCAGAGACTTACTAAATTCTTCCTCCTACTAATATATGGTTTATCCTAGACAAGGCCTAGACCCTACCCCTCCTAGTTAGACCTACTTCTCCAAGTCACTGCTGAAGTATCACTGCTTTGAGGGGTCTTCCCAGATCACCACTCACTTCCTCATCAGGTTAGGCTGCCTGAGATACGTAACAGTCAACGTTCCATAGATGTTTACCATCATTCTCTCCTGCCTTACCAGCCTTATGTTTTGTAGGCCTGAAAATGGAAGAAAAAAAAAAAATCCTAAGAGGAGCTTCTTGAAAATGTAAATTCTCAGTCCCATGTTCCTAGAAATTCTGATTCTGTCAGAGGCTTGGGAAACTTCATTTGGCCAAAGTGATACAGAGATTCCAATACAGGTGATCCTTAGCACTACCCTAAAATGTTAGCCCCGTGAGGACACAGTCCATGTCCTATTCAACCTACTCAGCATTATGCCTGGCATACAGCTGGCACTTGATAAACACTGAATTGAAACAAGGACATTCTGATTCCAGCTTCTTCCTCCTCTAGTCTTAATTTTGCAGCCCTCACACAACAGTTGATCAACAGGGTGAAACATTGCTGAATCTCAGATCTTTGCAGCTCCCGAGTCATACAAAGTACTTTCAAGGTTGTCATGCTCAGGGTTCCCCCAGCTCATATGGATTTTTCATTTATTCTCTTTTGGAAGAATGAACTTCAGCCCATTCCTTTTCCAAATAAAGGTTGCATGGGAAAAACTGACATGAACTTGGCAAATAAGGGTTTCTATTATTAAAAGCAGGTTGAAGCTGGAGCTTTGTGCAACTGCTTCCTACTTTCTGAAGTATCTCTATTTTAAGTGTGTGGATAGTGCTTGAAAAATCCCAGCAGGCTCTAGATGAGAGACGATCATCCTCATTAACACTAATGGGAGCTGGGCTCATATACTAAAGGAAGAACACATCCTCTGGGCCAAGCCTAGTGGGTGGCAGGATGGGAACAGTGAGACTTGGGGGAGATGGGGGAAAGAGAGAAGAACACTTCATCTCATTCTATGCAGGCACTAAGTGTTAATATAGACAGGAGAGAAACCAATTAAAATGGACTTCTAGGCTAAGAAAGTTTAAGCTTCTGAAAAGATGCCATCAACACTCCATGCAATTGAAATGATATCATATTGGGGGAGGGGGAGTATGTGAAACACTTATTCACTCATCAAATATGTATTTAGTGTATGCAGGGCTAGAATGTAATGATGAACAAGATATACGTGTTCACAAAGAATTATCATTCTATGGCTGGAAGGGAGAGACTCATACCACTAGCAAGGAAACAAATAAGATATTTCGATGAGAGCGGGGCTTCATCTGTTTTGCTCACTACCATATCCCCTTAGCCAAGTAAAGTAATAAGGACTCAATAAACATGAGTTAAAGGATGAATGGAGGGTTGGATGGATGGATGGAAGGACAGAAAGGAAAGTGAGAGGAAACGTGACCAAGAAAGGTTTCTCTGAGAAAGTGACATCTGAGCTGAAAAGCCAGAAGAAGCAGCCATGATTGTTCTGCAAGAAAAGTTCCAGAAGGAAGAAATACCAAGTTCCCAAGGTATGAATGGGTTTGGCCTGTCAGAAGAAGGCCAAGGAGGCTGCAGTGTGGTAGAAGCGACCAGGGGCAGTGAGGACAATGGGAGGGGTAGAGAGTGGAGCCCAAACAGGGACACGATGAGGACCAAGGATGGAAAACAGCAGGCAGTTGTGATAATAACTTTATCTATCCAGCTAGCGTTTTCAGAACCTCTGATGCATGAATGACTCAATGCCAGTTGCTGTGGAGATTACAAAGCCTCCTTTACCACAATGGGCTTAACCAGAGTTTTGTAAGAATGAAATTTTAGGTATTCATTTTGCAAACGAAATGGAAGAATCAATCACATGTGTTTCCCAACCCCAAAATATGTAGAAGACATTATTTTTTATAGCTATGACTTTTATTATATAAAGATGTAAACAAACTGATTATAAAAATACTAAGATTCCAATACAGAGATCCTCAATGAGAAAAAAATGCAGAAGTCACAAAGCAGGACATGTAAATAACAAACGCAAACATGGAAAAATGCACAGCCACGCTGGTCATAAGAGACCTACACACCCACGTGCAATTTTCATGTATTAGAGTATGAAAAAGTAAATTTAATGATAATGCACAGTGTTGGCAAAGATCTAGAGAAACTGGTACTCACACAAATAATCAATAGAATTGCACACAGGGAACCCAAGTTGTTGGAAAACCACTTGACATTATGCATTGAGAACCACGAAAATGTTTGTAATGTCTGAAAAAGTAATTCTTCTTTTGAGATTTAGCACAAGGCTTTCAAAGTATTTTCTACAAAGCCTTAGGGCTCTGCGGAGGAGCCCCAAGGCCTCTGGCAGTTATGAAGCAGGGAGAGGGGATTTCGGTTCCCTACCCATGATAACCAGCAGAGTTTGTTTTATATATTCAAGATCCTTATAGAACAGAGTTTACTTGAGAAGAGATTTCTGATACTTAGTTTTTTAAAACCTACTGTTTTTTAAAAAATATAGATTGTAAAAATAACTATAAATATGAATATGCACATCAGTATTGTTTATAATAGTGAAAAATGAAAAAACCCAACTTAAACAGTAGGAAAATAATTTATTATCCATTAAATTTGAGCTAGTTAGAGACAGGGAAAATGATGTATAAATATATATGACAAATACCAGGTTCATATACATAATGAGAATTTAAACAAAGAATACATGACTATAGTTATGCCAGAACTTTTTAAAAGTCCACATGAGTTAAAAATGCAATATGATGAGTAGAGTTGGATTGTGGAGTTTTTCTTTCCTTTTTTTTATTTCTCTCCCAATTTTTCAGTAATGTAGTTAAATTACTCTTATAACTTATTAAAGAAAAAAATGTTTAAAAATAACCTTGATGGGGGCACCTGGGTGGCTCAGTGGGTAAAGCCTCTGCCTTCGGCTCAGGTCATGATCCCAGGGTCCTGGGATTGAGCCCCGCATCAGGCTCTCTGCTCTGTGGAGAGCCTGGTTCCTCCTCTCTCTCTGCCTGCCTCTCTGCCTACTTGTGATCTCTGTCTGTCAAATGAATAAATAAAATCCTATAAAATAAAAATAATAATAATAATAATAATAACCTTGATGGCCAGGGGCCCATGCATTTTTATTTCTCTCCACATCTCAGCATCCAGCAAAGGACTGGCATAGAAGAGATACTCCATAAGTACTGGGTGAATAAATAGATAGATTTTTAAATTAAAATCCAACCACAAAAAAGAGCAGTAGGAAGAGGCAGGAGGGATTCCTTCTGGAGGGGCTAGAGGAAGACTTCCTGCAGAAGGAGAAGGTGGAAAAGGTAGCCGGGTAGAGGGAAGAAGGGAAGTCAGAACTTGGAGATGGGAAATCACGGACATCAAAAAAGGCGATTGGAGGCTACAGGTCAAATGACTTCCGCTGTATCTGGGGAGCAGAGGGCTCCAGCAAACACCTGTGAGCCAAAGTGTCATGTTCAGAAGAGGACTTCATGGAAACCAACGTGGCTGTCATGTGCACAGAGGACTGGGCATGGCTCAGGATGGTGAGAAGGAGGGCCCAGGAGACCAGCCGGAAGGATCCCGAGGGAGCAGGGACTGATCAAGGGCCTGAGCTGTAGGAATGGAGAGCCGAGGACCCCCGGCTGAGCAGGGACTGTCACCACAACATGCCTGGAATCCATCCATCCACTGAGACCCAGAGTCTGGCCTTCAGAAACCTGTCCATTCTGGGGGAGCAGTAACTCCCCGCTGGCCTTGCCATGTCGCCCAGGCTTACTTTCGTGCCTGAGTGCGTGTGCACATCCAACAATTAAAGCTTCGCCGTGTCTCACGTTTGTTTATTAGCAGTCCCAAATGTTTCCTGTGCTATATAAAGTTTACCTTTGACCGCCACTGGGGAAGTGAGGGTGGAGCGGGGAGAAGGGGAGGAGGCAGAAATCGGCGAGGGACGCACGGGCGGGCCATCGTTTTAAAATAACGCATTAACTCTGAAGCCCAAATCAAAAGGTTGCAAACCCGCATAAAGCACGGGTGATTTAGAGCTCCCTTCTACACACAGTTCAGCAATGCATGGAATGTAAAAATACAGGGAAACCACAACACAGCAGGAATCTTGCTGGGCTGCTGGCAGAGAGCTCCGTTTCCCACACAGGCCCTAAATCTGACCCAGCGATGAAACTTTTAAATTTGTAAAAATAGAACAGTTGGGAAATCTTGGCCACTTTTAGTTAAAATAAAAAAAACAAAACCTCCATATTGGTGGGGGTTAGTTGAATATCTGCCATACGCCCCCCCCACCCACCCCCCCGCCCCGCTCTCTGAAGGAATTTTAATGGTTAAATAATTTTTTTTTTCAATGTCAAACTGTGTTTTCCTTTTAGGTTGTCTGGCAAATACATTGTTGGACGTTCCAGAACATGTGGACGGTAGTTGGTTTAGAATCTACACCAAACCCAGACCCAAAATGTCCAATCAACACCAATGGGTTCTAACAAATATCCCTGCTTCATTTTCTGATGAAAAGTAGTAGTACATCTACCACTCGTTTATACATTATGGGCCAGAATCATCTCCTGTAATCCTGGGTCCTCAATCCATAGCCCTGGGAAGGTAGGTACCCCCCACTGTACAAATTAGAGAAGTAAAGTAAGTCAATTAACTCTCTCAGGTCCCAGTAGTAACCAGGACTCAAACCCAGCCCCATCTGACTCCAAAGTCCAGTCTATTTCCATTATCTGTATATTGTAGGAATGAAGTTCCTCATCTACCCAAAACAGCTATGTTTAGAAACCAAGACATATCACTGGTCTCTGATCAGCTTCTGACTAGTTTCCTTGGACTCTTACATAAAGCTGGCAGAAAACAAAGTGATATTTCTAACGTCTTCAATCATTCCCTTATCTATATTTTATTATTCTTGAATGTGGGCAACTCCGGTGCCTCATGGCAGGGTCCCCATGTTACGTTACAAAAGAATTTCATGGCAAGAAAAACTGTCTGTCTCTCTATCTCTCTTACACCACCACGTCCTTTTAAAGTGTCTCACTAATATTTATTTTGGAATTGCCGTGAACAGTATTATGACACTGGCTTCCTTAAAAATTCAGCATTCACAATTAGCCCTTGGAATGAGTATATCCAGAGAATGCATTTGGTGCAGTGCTTACAACCAAATTATCTCAAGAGGCTATCAAGGGCTCTCAAGTCATTTGGTTAACTATGTTCTCCATTTAACTGAGCCCCACACAGACAGAAAGAAAGCAAGACTGAAAATGTCACATAAAAAAAAAAAATCAAATATTCTATTCCCTCTCTCTTTCCTCCCGTCCTTTCTCCACCTCCCACATCCGCCCCACCCCCAAACTAAATATAGAGACCAAATACCAAAAGGCAAACTTAAAAATTCCCCCAGTGATCATCAACAAATCATTTTCACGTGGGACGCAAAGATTAAATGCGATGCCCAAATTCGCATGAGCAGCCACATGGAAGACGGGAAGTGGGGCACACCTGAACATGCTTTGGGAAGTTCTGTGAGCTTTGCAGCCCTCTCTTCCTCCCACTCCACAGCACAGGAAAGGCAAATTCTGAGGCTAACACCAGAGCCCTGGCTTTTCCTACCATTAATCGTAAGAGTAGATCCTGGATACAGAAATGTAAACGATCAACAAACATAAAGTTAGCACTGAATTCAAATGAATTTTTTTTCCTTTCCCTTTCATGGAAGGGAGAGAAAAAAACAAAAGCTTCACATGGCTTCCTTTTCTTGACCTACAACAAATTCCATTAAACTTCAGAAACAATGCTTTGAGATGCTGGAGGATGCGGACAGGAAACTGAAGAAAAGACTTTACACAAAAGTTAAAAACATCTTTTTTGGAGGGAGGGGTGTAGCCAGGCAGGGTTGCGATCTTGACAGTGAGAGCTTATGGCAACTGCTAACATAATTAAATTTGGATGTCATGTGGTAGCGACTGGGATGTATAGCACTTCAAAACGGATTTACCGTTCAGTCAGAGTAAAAGAAATATGCAAATACCTGTAAATAATTAATGATTGCCCCAAAGTTTACAAATTCAAAAGATGCCCTACAGAAGAAATGCCATAGCATTTTCAAGTTACTTGAAATCATCTTTTTTAGGATGAATATTACCATCATCTCTCCGTGGTTAATTCATTTTTAAGACAGAAGGAGTCCTCTTCCCACCACCCACTCCCTCCACAAACACACCTTTTGTTTCCTGGGACCCTTAATTTAAGAGCATTTAGTACAACAGGATAAGCTTCCAAAAATGCTAATAATAAAACCGGGCTTAGATGTCGCCATTAGTGAGTCTATTATTGTAAAATGCAGTGTTGCAATGAGAACCAGGTTCACATCCATATTTCATGGCCATCCATAAAGTTCGGGGCCATTGGAAACTTGATTCAAATGATTCCCTCTCAAGCTCCAAAAAACTGCTTCACAATTATATTTGGCAGTGATTTTATTGGGCTTATTTTGGGGAGCACTCAAGCAATGTTTTTTTTTTTAGCCCGATGTACTGGCCCCAAAATGCAAGAAGGCTTAACCTTGTTTGCAAAATCAAGAAACAAAGATACAGGCCTATTGTGCAATAATCAGCCCACATTTCAATGAATACGTAATATTTCTCACAAACCCAAGTTAGATAGTGGATTTATTTAACCTCTTGGGGTCAGGTAATAAATACTAAGTGAATTATTCAGCCCAATGGCTAATCAATACAATTCCATGATATATTTTTTGTGTTTCATAAAAGGTTGTACACTAAAGGCAGTGAGCAATTATGGAAATTGGGCCAGAGCGCCTCTCAATTCCTCTCCGGCTTGAAACCCCAGCAGGCCACCTTGACAGCAAATCGATTAGTGCTCCAGTGAAGCGGCTCGGTGACCTCTGACCCGCTTCCAGCGCGGCCTGACAGAGGAGAGAGTATTTTATATTTATTTTATTGAATTAACTCCATCTTGCCTGTACCAACGCTTTACACATATTAGCCGGCAAGCTACAAGCTACTTCATTGTCGTTGTTTTCCATTGCTCTTGCTAAGCAAGCCCCACCCCTTGCCCTGCGGATTTCTTTGTCCTGGTTTTCCTTTCACTTTTGGCCTCAATATAGGATTTCAATCCACCCTGAGACTCATGATGGAGCTCCAGGTAATAAAAACCAAGAGCAAAGCTCATAATCCTCCCGCCCTACGGTTCCTACCTACCTGGTCCACTCAGGACGCTGCCCTATCCCCATTTTCTCCCCCTCATAAAAACAAAGGCCATTCAATAAAATCCGTCTCAACATGGAGCTCTTTTGGAAACATATGCAAGAGAACATCAAGGAATGAGGAGATTTCCTACTAGAAAATTCAAAACAAACCAGAAGCCTTAGGTATTTTCTATTTTTGCCACTTAATTATATTATTGGCTCACTGAAGCCATCAAAAAGAGAGGCAGAGACGGAGCCGGAGAGAACCAAGCCAGCTGAGTTTAGGACACTGTTTCGTCAAGGGAACAATAAATACAAAGGCCCATCAACCACCAGCAATGAAAGCTTATGAGAAAGGGAAAGTTCCTAAATCGCTGAAAATTTCTCAGCTTTACTTCTGCTGTATAGAGCATCAGTAAACTCCACCGAAATAAACGAAAAGTAAATGCCAGGAGAAACTGTGAGTTCCAACTGGGGAAATCCAGTCGGCAGCTCCGGGTATTAAACAATACTAAAGGCTAAATTATCAACACAGTTTGATGATCTAAATCAAAGGAATGAAGGATCTTGGACCACCTTTGAAGGATGCTATAGAGAATAGTGGTTTAGTATACGGACTCTAAAGTTAACCAACTTAGATGTAAATCCCGGTGTTTCCACCAACTAGTTGCAGACTTCGTAGAAGTCACTCTGCTTCTCTAAGCTTCAATTTTCCTCATCTATACCATAAGGATGTATAGATGATACATACATACATACAGATACATACATACAGATGATAGACCATGATAGTCTTGCGTGCAGTAAGAAATGTTGGCTACCCATATTATTTAATCAGATTCCAGGATATTTTACATGGGTAGGTAAGAAGTAATTTTTCAGCCTCATTTTATGTTGGGAACTGAAGGATATGAGTGATCAGAATTTACCTTTCACATTATCAGCCTTCCCGGTTTTACATATGCAGAAAGTATTGTGATAATACTCTTTTCTTGGGTTTAGAGGACCTTGAATTTTACCGTTAAAGATTCAGGCCTTGGGTTAATCTCCCCAAAGACCTAAAATGAAGTTCTCCTCCTCTGCCCCTTCTTCACTCAGTGGTGGAGAATATGAAATCATTTCATTCTATTCCTATCACCTTGCCCTGGTCAGTAGAGACTTGGGCCCCGGGGAGCACTGGCTTCATGGGAGACTGAGTTTATAATGCAGGAAAGAAGAAAGACAAATGGAGTATGAGAAGGATTGCAGAGTTGCCCTTCGACGGCTCCATCTTCTCATCAGGGATGGGTCAGCCCTTCCAGATAGGAAGTTCATCTCTTGAATCCCCTAAGCTTCCACGGCAACAAGGACTACTGTCACCTACCCACCTGCCACATCAGACATCCTTAGAGCTAACAAAATAGGACTAGGGTCCAAGGCCATTTGCAAAGACTGTTTCTGCATAAATGCCTTCCTCTAGGCTCATGGGCAATGCAGGAGTGATAAGGAAGGATCTGCTGACTGCCAAAGCTATTTTTTAAGGACTTACCACAGTTCCTGGGAACTATGGTAGGAGAGCATCCTGATTTTTCTCCTCATCCTTCATTGCTCTTTGCTCTCCTAGGAATTCATGATCTCTTCTTGTCTCAATAGTCCTTTCTCTCTTAGTTCATGACTCACTACTTACTATCCCTTTTGGTAGACAGAAAGATAGACTCACCTTCCTTTTCCTTTTACCTATAAACCTCATGGCAAAAAGTCAAAACACCATGGGAAGCATGAAGGGAAATGAAGAGGGAAACCCATCCCCCACCTTCTTCACCCACCACTTAAATCATAGCCCAGATATTTAGAGCCAATGAAAATAACTCTTTATGTATACATTCTTCAATCAAGTTGAACTTAGCTAATCACTCCAACAAGAGATACAGACTCAAAGCCAAAGCACTTCAAATTGAATGCACTGGTAGCTCAGGAATATCAAAGAAAAGGAGCTTGGGGCATGATTATTATGGGGTCAGGGGAGTTAGAACACTTGTGCAGAAGCTCAACTCCATGCAAGCAAGCACCGTTTTTATTCAGTGTACATTTATTTGAAAAGGCTTCGGAGGGACTGATAGAGATGAAGGGAGGGAAACCAAGTCTCCCCCAACACCCATCCCCCCACCCCTGCCCAGCCATTCCTTGGTACTGCCAGTGACCTAATGATTCTTGGTTTGCTTTGAGCTATGGGATCTAATTATATCAGCAAGACTGATGGCAGTACTTTCAACGCTGGCCCAACCTGGTGCCTGTGCACTCAGAATTGTCTATGAAAATCTCAGGCACTGCCAGACTCCTGAGATTGGGTAGAAAGAGATCCTGTCCAGATACCTACAGACTGTGTGACCCTAGGCAAGTCCCATCTTCTCTGGACCCCCACATATAAAATGGAGAGGCTATTTCCTTTCCATAAACATTATGGGATTCAAAGTGGTTTGTTTATCTGAATGTGTGAGAAGCCCAAGATGGAATGTTTACTTCCTTTGGAAAATTGGAATTTGACAGCCAAAAGAGGTTTCCCCCCATGCAGAAATAAAAAGGAATCCAATCTGCTAAACCCAAAACAAAAACAAAGAGTCTCCATGGTATAAATAAGTTAGCCAAGACTTCTGCACGCATTCACTCCCAAGTCAGCTGTGTTCCCTGAGTCTTTTTGCAAAATGGCACAGCGTATTCTTCCCGGTCCCACAAAAAAGAAAATGCTTCACACCTTTGTATAACTCTATGCATTAAACCATAAATTATTCTTCCCCTCCCTTCCACTTTCAGAATCTATACAAAAGTGATTACCTCAGTCATTTTTCAATATTACTTTCATAGTTGGAAAATGCATTTTCAAAAAGTTATTTATTTTTCACAGCATGTCAGGTTGTTATATTGTACTAGTTAAAATAAAACTACTATATAAACTACTGCATGCATTATGTTTCCCTACAAATGCTGTGAAGTGGGATTTTCTCACAGGTTCTAGGTATATTTATTTTAAATATTATATTATATCTTATTTTAGCACTATTCCAGACCTTAAGGAAGAAATAGGAAAGCCAGTTGTTGCTAAAGTAACTTAGCTATTAAATAACTTTCTTACTGAAGTTCTCCATTTCAAGAGAAAAATTATTTAAATATTAAAAGCGGTTTTACCAGGAAACTTAAGACCAACTTATACTATTATTCCTTCTCAAGAGCTCCTGGAATAGCTAAAAAAAATATCTCTTTGGATTTGATTCATGCTCACCTAAAAGCAAGAATCGGGCAGAGAGTAGAACATGTAAAGCATAAAATACTGAACCAGTATTTCTAATAATGAGACCCACGGGTTCTGAATGTGTATGGTTAGGTTTAAAATATTTCCTGGAGTATTTCTAAAGGGCAACAAAACAAAACAAAACAAGATTTCCTTGAGGGAATCCTAAATTTTATGCCTGCAATGGTTTTCTGCTGAATATAACATTAACCATTCTCTAAAGTGCCGGGAGCATCTTTAAAAGGCCACGTCTATTAAAGACTACGCGGAAGGACATGGGTCCAAGTTCTTTCCTTAGCTCTTACAGTTTTGACCATGGGTGTCCTCACAGGCAGGAGGAGGGGAGCCGGCTGCAGCACAAACCACCAAAACAAAGCTGGCCCTCAGCTGTCAGCCCAAGGAACTCCGGTGGCACACTGGTACCTCACTGGGCTTAGAAAATGCCGCTCTCCGGCTCTCTCTGTGGCTGAGTGAGCGGCAGAAAGAGAAAACGCTTAAATATTTAATAAACGTTTCTGCAAAGGCTTTTGAGTCCTGGCATAAAGAGTCTGAAAACAGTAGCTACTTTACGTCCACTGAGGACACCACCAAAATGGCTAGCTATGATCCAGATTACAGGCGACTCCCGAAACTAGTTTCTTTTCCCATTTCTTCTGAAGCTGAGCTGGCAGCAGCCTATCTTGAAATCTTTCAGAATTGCTTTAATCTCTCATTTTCGTTTTGTCTCGAGTGACACAGAAGGTGCACCCTCGGTGCCCTAGAGGTCACAGGCAGCAAGTCCTTGAGCAGGGAAGGCAGGCTCGGAGAAATACAGAGCCCAGGAGTGGGTGAAAGAAAGCAAGGATACTCCATATGTATTTTTAATGCCACCAAATTTAGCTAAAATGTGCTCCCTGGTAGTGCTTTTAACTAACAAGCTGGCAATATATTGCACTGTAAAATGTTTTATTTTAACACCTTACAGTTTTTTAGCTCTATGGCTGTTGAAGGTATATCCATTAAAAGCAACACAGACCATAAATCAGAATTCCATACCTTTTCACAGCATATGAATCTATTCTCCTGCTGGTAAGCACACAGCTTTCATTGATGCCGATGGGGGTGACATATACTTATGCAGGGGAGAATAGACCACTCTATACATGTGAATTTATGCTTTTAGACAGGTGGCTGTATGTAGACAAGAGACACCAATAAACAGATTTTATTGGAGCTGTTTAGAAACAGATTCTGTGCTACATATCTACAGAGGAACAGTCATCTTTTTCGAAGGGCATTACAGAGGCAAATCCTTGGCAGAGTTACGATCTACAAGTTCACTACTACAATGGGGTATCCATCCTCACACAGATCTACAGTCATTTAAGTCGACCCTGCCCAATCCTCAATGCTTTAATAAGCCGATAGTACTTCTGAAATTATGCTTATTCTAAACGTAATTGCCATATCCCTCGTTGCTGCCATGAAAATACAGCAAACATGGCATGGCAGAAAGCAAATGTTAACTTTTTAAAGCTCTGTGCAATATACCTACCTATGCAAGCACGGGCTCTAGGTTTTCAGAGGAATAAGTTTTTCATGCAGCATAAGTCTTTTAGATTACTGCCAAAGGGGCCAATACACTGGCTTTAAGGGAATATCCCTCTTGCGTTTAAAAATAAATAAATAAATACCAAGACAGTACGGGTCACATATGGATTCTATGTGGTTATTCTCTCTATATATTAGTTTTCTTTGAACAATATTTACTTTGATTTTCTTTCTGCATTTTTGAGACTTCCAAAAAGGGAACTCAGGAATAATGCAAGCTTACAAAAACAGACGTAGAAAATATTTTTAACAGTCAGCTTATATTTCCATAATTTACAGTAGATATTCACACTTACACCAAGGGGCTGACATTCAGCATATGCATCTAGTTGTGTGTGGTGAACGCGCAGGATATATCCTTTCACCGGGATAAAATACCTATTTTCAGAGGAATCCATGAGCTAGAACAAACCAGCTCCCATCTTCAGTTTCTTTCTGTCCTTCATTTGAAAGACAGCTTCCTAGAAGATACTGGAGGGGTCAGCTCACTTTTATCCACTGCACCATATGTTGCTTATGATTGACACTGTCATGTCATTCTACTGCAGAGACTTAAAGGCCACGACAATATTTAACTACTCACATTTGCTTGCATGACTGTGGTAGAGGGAACCACAAAATACTGATCTATCCAAAAGAAAAAAATTAGAGAGTGCCACAGTGGAATTTATGAATGAGAGTGCTTTGGCTGCAAAACATTCCCATTATAGCCCTCAGCCACCACAAAACTGCTGTGTAATTGGAAGAGAACTTTTTCCCATGCAAAGGAGCTGGTAGTGAGCGCCAGCCCATCAGGTATATTGGCATTAGGGGATGCACACCTGCAGCCAGCCTCGCCCCCTCATGGGGACCTGGCCCTTGCCTACACCTGCGTCGCACCAAGGAACCTCGACCTGAGAAGATCACAGAGGCAAAGCCTGAAGGATTGCTGAACTTTGGAGGCCATTTCATCCACTCACCTTAGAGGTGAAGAAACTAAAGCCCAGAAAAGCAAAATAAACAAGTCTTGGGTCCATAGCCAAAGGCGAAGGCAAAGCCAGGACCAAAACCCAGCATTGCTCTTGCTTCCTAGCCTAGAGCTACTCCATAGGTGTAAAAGGTGACTCTATTTCAGAGTTTATTTACCTAGGACCATGATGGACCAATTCAAATGTGATCCCGCATGTCCTTCTGGGTGGGAAACAATCAACTTCCTCCACATCAGTTTAGGAACTGATGTGAAAAATAATTTTTTTTTTCTTTGTATGTTATGTGTGTTATAAGCTTGTTTTTTTGGTCCCGCAGCAACAAAAACCATATTGAAGCTTAACATAATAACCATCTTTTTTACTTTCAAAAAAAAAAAAAATCTGTCTTCAAATAGAATTATACCATAGATCTCACAGGCATCCGTAGCTTAAATTTTGAAAAGACTAAGTTCGTCAGCTCAATAGAAGACTCTCACCTCTTGATTGATTGTATTTCATAGGAGAAGTGTTACATATGCTATTTTTTATTTACCAAATATGGACAGTAAAAAAAAAATTGAAAGTTAAACAGGATGTCATGGTAGGGAGGGGCTTTAGGTTACATGGTCTGGAAAGGCCTCTTTAAAAAGATCTCTCTGGAAAAGATAAGGCCTCATTTACATAACTCACAATGTGTCATAGATGAAGTAATAATAGTAAGCCCCTACTATCTAACTGGACCAAGCATCTAAAAAACGTATTATCTCTACTATACGAAACAATCAAGCAGGATGGATATTGCTATTTCTATTTTTCAGATGAAAAAAACCTACATTTCGAAGACAGGAGGCTACTCACCCAAGGTCACACAGAGGTTTGGAACACTTACCTCTCTGGTCACAGTATCTGTGCTATTTCTACTCTCTGACACTGTGCTCTGACTAAAAGGAACACACACAGAGAGAGATTTGCTCTGGGTCTGATCATCACTTCCCCGGAGGTATGTTCTCTGACCATCCCCCTTCGTAAATCAGTTCTCCTTCTCCCTGATAGATGCACCCAAATCATCCTCCTGCACTAGCCTTCACAGCACTTATATTTATGTGATTCTTTCAATTTCCCCTTTATTTATATGATTCTTTGAACGACTGTCTCACCTCCTGGACTATGAAGTCCATGCAAGGTCTGTAACAGACTTTGCTCGGCACACAATAGGCGTTCACTGAATGAATGAATGAGCCACCACTTCAAGCTTACATTCGCTATAATTCAGTGCAAAATACGTAACCAGGAGAGCCCGGAACAACTACCGCTGTCTTCTTGTTCTAGCCAGATCTGATAATAACCACAATTTACATTCAAATTATGTCTTTCATTTAAACATCTCAAAGTAAGATAAAAATAAACAGCTGGAAATAGCCAACAAGAAGGAAAGGGAAGAAGCGGGAGATGGGGGGAGCAGGGGTGGGAGGGGAGAGAGACAGAGAGACCAAAATAAGTTTAGAACTCTGCCAAAGGTCTTGATGGTAACAGAAAAACCATAAATGTCTCACGGCACTTTGTATGCCATGATTGCTTACAGATGGAAATGATATCAGTTCCATTCTCTGCTTCTGCTTCAGCTCACCAAGGCACTGCTCCAGGAAAAGGTGATGTGATTTATCCTGCATTCTATCATCTGAACCCTCTACTAACCAGCACTTGCACAGCCACAGTACGATGATAAATGATGGTCATAATTATGACCCTAATTCACAGCAAGTCACTAAGGGATCCTCTGGATTATAGAAAAATGACATTAGATGAGAAGTTCTTTCAGAGTAGAGACCATGTCATACAACTCTCCCAGGGGCTTTCTACAACACATAATTGTTGAATAAAACTCTATTGATCACAACCAATGTTATTGTATCTGAAAATGATGTTCTGTGTACACCATATGAAGAAATTCTCTACTTATCCAACTGTTTCACTACACAAAACGCCCGCTCCTGTTTGTTAAGAGAAATCTAATTCACCCTAAGTAGAAAGTGACCATCTCAGTGGAAGATATTTGACCCCAACATCCAACTAAGATATTACAATATCGGGACTTCCAAAGAGCTCTAAGTACATCAAGGTATTGTGGGTGATGGTGTTATTGTTGTTGCTGTTGTTTTAATCTACCAGACATGATAAATGTCTGGATATTGAAATTCTGATATAATGAAACAAACCAAAACTCGGAAGAAAAGTTTTGATCTATTTTCACAAGAGAACCCTAACTGGGGTGCAGGAGAGAGAGGAAAGTTCTCAGAACCAGCCCAGACCCAGGACGAATATAAATTCACTGCATTTTTAACATCTAAACTAACCAGTCCCCTCTTTTCCCAATTTTCCCTCCTTTCCCAAGTGGGAGAAAATACATCTGAACATGGACATTGTCACACAGAATATAAAAATTGAAAGCGAAATTATACTTTCTGAGAGTATGGAATCCCTGAGATTTTTATCTTTGAGTCAAATAGGTAGCCTGTTACTCTTTTATTTTTCTTAAATTTTGTCATTTGTTCAGTAATACTTGGTGTTAACTAAGCAATAGAATACAGAGAGCATAGCAATTGTTAAAATATTTCTTTATCTCATCTACTCTATATCTCTTTTCTCATTCATTCGTATTTGCAAATTTCTAACGTAACTTCTGCCAGGACTGTGAGGGAATTAGTTAATTTTTATAAACAAAACCACAGGAAAAAAAATATCCTCAATGTACCAGAGCTCAAAACAAAGACTCAAAAGAAGGGAAAAATATTAAATAACCTTAGGACCTTACCAAATACATTTAATCCTTTGAATAACTGTATAAATATTTGAGTGTCTTTTATTTATGTTTTCTTTCTTTTTATTATGAAGATAGGCTTTATAAAGTAGTCCTCTTTAAAAAGAGGAAAAAAAGAAACTGTGGTTTATTATTTAACTTCCGAAAAGCCAACATCAAAGGTTAGACTTTTGGCCTTCAAGACCAGATCATTTGTAATTTCTTCTTTTTTTATTATTTTAAAAAATCTTTATGTAGAGGAGAGTCAGAAATCTCAAAAACTCTTATTTGGAGGCCTCTCTCAGCCAAGCTGAGTTGATGGGAATTGCTCTTTTTTGCCAAAACCCAAAAGAGAAGCTGTATACATTCCCTCCCTCCATTGGCATCTCTCTCTACTACAACCCCCGTCTCTTCTGACTCAACGTGAAAATATTGTTATTCTTTCTTCTCCTTGCATTTAAAGAAAGGAAAAAAAAAAAAAAAAGATCCTAACTGTATTGGGATGGCAAGGTTACAATTTTATTACATAAAAGAAATGATCTGAAACTCCCAAATTTATTTAACAAACCCACAGTGTTTGTTTAGGACTAGGTGAGGGGTGCTTCCTATTTGCATATGTTATCCTGTGAATTTACCACATACATAATTTTAAGGTGCTTAATGAGTAGTTCAAATAGAAATGGAATTAAGTTCCAGACAATGAGAGTAATGAAACTCAGGGACAATAAAATAGAACGCAAGTCCAAAGCTGTTTGGCTAAATCAAATTGTGTAGCCTACAATCCAATTTCTATTGAAACTGCAGCA
Source organism: Mustela nigripes (assembly GCF_022355385.1). NCBI lineage: Eukaryota > Metazoa > Chordata > Mammalia > Carnivora > Mustelidae > Mustela > Mustela nigripes. The sequence goes on from NC_081568.1 coordinate 49,160,841, forward strand.
GCTTGAGATAAAGTCGTCATAAAGTCTTATCAAGATTAGTCAAGATAACATGATCATTAAGAAACCATATTTAGATCACTTCAATTCTCCCATCTTCCCACCACAAAAGTGGAAGATGGGAAAATGATCTGGGCAGTTCTCCTTGGTTCTTCTTCTTTTAAGTAGTCTCCATAACTATAACGTGGGACTTGAACTCATGACCCTGAGATTAAGAGTCACAAACTCCATCAACTAGGCTAGCCAGGTACCTCAGTTCTCATTGGTTCTATTCCCCATCACCTCCCCATAACCAATCTGTTCCCTGCCCACTCTCCTCTATTCCTGCCACTACTACTTACCATGAATTCATCATCTCTGGGCCTTACTCTCAGAGAACTTCCTAACTTGACCTCCATGCCTCTGGGCTCCACTCTCTACAGCAGTGTTCATCCCCCCAACTCCAACTCAAATATCATTTCTCCCTAGCTTTCCCTGAGCCCACAGAGGAATTAATCAGTCCCCGATATGGGTGCTCCCTGATACTCTATCACAACATCTCACACATCTTATTGGTTAGCACTCTGCATATTTCTCTCAATGGTACAATCTTCCTGTGAGCAGGAAAAACTTCTCTTTCACTAGCATGTATCCAACAGGGTCTCCCATGAAGGACATCCTCAATAATCTTATTGAATTGAACCCATAAGGTAGATTGTGGAATTCAGCCTGTGCCAGGCTGTCCATGATGACAAGGATCCTGTTTGATAAAATATGCTTCTACAACATGAGGATAATGCATAAGAGATTGGCCTATGTGGAGTGGCGGACAGAAAGAGGTCCAAAGTGGATCAAAGAATCACTTCAAGATCCCTTTCTGAGGTGCATATTAGGTAAAACAGATAGCATAACCTACCAGAATTTTTTAAAATACAAATGTTTATTGAGTTGGACACTTTGTTACATGCTGACAACTCAAAGCCTAATCAGATATGATCTCTGCCCTCCAGAAAACTAAGGATAATAACTCAATATGAAAGGTAAGTCCGAGAAACAAAAGATTTAATAATAATCATGACAGACAAGATCAGCTGTTCTGGTAAAGTGGGTGGAAGGAACCCTACTTTGAAGAGTTTGCCAATTTCCATGGTGTAAATACTCCCACTGTGAAGATTTTAAGCTACCAGTGTAAGCTTACTAAACAGAGGTGGGAAAAGATTCACTCAGTTGCTCCTTATAAGTCAGGGCAAGCCAGTTCCTGCATTCCATTGGACAGGATCTCTATCCCCCATAGCTACACGCCAAATTCCTACCACCCAACAAATCATCCGATAGACACTTATTAAACACTACTATGTGTCAGGCACTGTGCTGGGTAGGGATAAAAGAGTGAACAAATGGCCCCTGATGTATATACTGACCCAGCTGGGAAAGTCAGTGCAAGAGTCTCTGAAAATTAAGGAAAGGGAGCCAGGATTTGATGGATGAATTGAACTTAAGTGTTCAAAGAAGGGAGGGAACATCCGTGACAGAAGCAATGGGAACAGCATACAAGGAATTTGCCCTTTATCCTTAGAGCAATAAGAAGTCACTGATGGGTTTAAATCTAGGGAAGGGCACTATCAGACCTCAATTCTAAAAAGCTTACTTTGGCTCCTGTGTGGAAAGAATGGATTCTAGGGAGACCAAATGGATGCAGGACCCTGGTGTGACTTATAGCAGGAGTTGGGAGTGATATGAAGAAGACAGAGTTGAGAGATACCTCATGTGACTGTGCGGATAAGTGAGAAGGCAATGGCCAGGGGTTCTGTCACTAAAGCGATAAAAAAAATCTATAAGTAATTTGAAGAAAATGACCAGTTTTGGGAAACAGAATTCAGAGTTCATGTTCAGACCCTGAGTTTTCAACCTGGATTTTATATCCCCAAATTCTGTAAAATGGTTCTCTCCAAAGGAAAAATCATATCCCTTAACATGGCCTTCAGGACCCTCCACACACTGGCTCCAACCTTCTTCCCAGCCTCCTTTCCCAACAGTTGCCATGCACTGCTATTTCCCTCCCCTCACAGTATCCCTGAAGCTTCTAGGAGATTCATGGAATCCTATCTGTATTTTTATCCCAAATCCCCCCATCAAAACTTGCTTTCTGATCCTTGCTTCTTGATAAAAGGCAAACACGTAATATCTTCCAGTCACCCATGCCAGAACTGTATTTAAGGCTGTATTTAAGGCTGAAGGCACAAAGTGCAGATCATGTCTCGTTCATCTTTGTACCTCTTGGCCAAGAGATAGGTGCCATATTTCCGTATCTTGGTATCATATTTTTCCAAGCCCCAAACCACAACACCTGGTCTGACAACATGAACTCACTTAGATGAAGAAGGTAGACTGGTCTCCAGACATACAACAAACACTCATCAAACACTTAATGTGTATGCATTCATATGGTCATTGATTGATTCAACAAACAATCACTGAATGCCTACTATGTGGAAAGAGACAGCAAGTACTCCATAAGGAACAAAGGATGAACTCTCAGGCATCAGAGACTTCCCTCCCCGTAGGTACTTCCTACTCAGCTTCATAGCAGATGCGTCTGATACCTGTCGCCCATCTCCATGGTCCACTCTGATTTCAGCCCCATATCTCACCATCCATGTCATGCCAGCTCTGAAGGAGCTGCCTGGTCTGCACACAAGCACAGCCTACAAGGGTCAAGGTGTCAATGAACCCAGGGACAACCCTCCACCAGGGGGGTATAGGAGCCAGGAAATAAATGCTCCAGACTCTTGTCCCTAAGAAGCATAATTCTAGGAGTCATATTTTACTCTGCTTCTTAGGACATCCCAATGGGATCAAGAATTTCTTACCTAAGCAGTGACTGATAATGCATGACTGTCTTGGCTATTCTGTCCCACAGAAACCACCACATCCAAATCCCTGTGGAAGGTCCACGTTCAGGAACACTTCACACTAAGATGGAGTCCAATGGAAACTGCCATTTCAGGGTCCATGAGAAGCTAAAAACAGAGACTTTAGAAACTCTTCCAGTTCTGCTGCATATGAGGACCATCGGTGGGAGGCTGCAGTGAAAAGACCACATAGCAGCTTCTAAACACATATCTTGTGGATTAAATCCACACAAAAATCCAGCTTCTTCACTGAAGTAAAGAAGACATAATGTATGTGGCTTCTCAGGTCATTGGTTTTGTCACACCATTCCTTCGAGTTCTTAGAGTTCAATTTGGCTCTTTTTTCCAACCTTAGTCCACAATGTTCGAACATATTTATCAACATATTAAATGCTATTTAAACTTCCTAAAATGATCCCAGAATGATGAAGAAATGGGGAAAAAGTCTTCTGATTGAAACATACTCAGCTATCCATTAGCATGACAAAGTCTGCATATTATTTAGACATTGCCATTAATAATGAAATGATGTATGATTTCCACTCCTGCAGCTCTTCCTTCCTTGCACAATCAATTATACATTTAAGAAAATACTTAGTGGATAGAAGGCTTCTCTAATTAACATCACTTGGGGGAGTCTGTAAGACTCTTAAAACTAGAAAAGATCTCTCAGATATATAGGATGATAGAGGGAAAAATCCACTTAAAATGTTTAGAGTCTTGATTAGAAAAAACATAAACTTTCACATTCTGAACTGCTAAAAAGGAAAAACTCAAAAAGACATACATTTTTTAAACCAATAAGGACTCCGAGGTGAACTAAATATTCTGCAGAGTATAAATTTTTTCTCTCTTTGTTCCAGCTAAGATGCCAGGACTAGCTTGAAATTAGATCTTTTGGGTGAGACTCAGCCCTAGAACTGCTGCCCCTTAGACAAAACAGTCTTCTCTGTCAAAATCATTGAGGATTTAAGACAGTTCTTGGGAATTCTGGACATTTTCCAAAGCGAGAATCAAACAGAAACAGTTAACATAAGATTTCCCAGAAGGCAAAACTAGGATGGTTTTTCTCACTAAAATTACTACATATCACATCCTGTTGTCAGGAGGGATGCTTATCTTGGGATAATCTCCCGCATGAATTTGCATCCTGGTTGTCCTGGAAAACTAACTCTCTCCAACACACCACAGCAGATTCATTCAATTTGGCAGGTCTTGAGGCTTTCTCTTTCTCTCCCTCTAGAGGCAGAAAATGAAGCACTAAATAAGGCTTGATTGCAAGGCATTAGAAATAAAACTTGGGAGAAGCCACTCCAACAGGAACAGAAAGCAGGCCTTGACAGGAGATGAGGAGCGTGTGAAGAAAGTTGCATAGAGAAGAAATGGGGAACAGTAGCAAAAGGAGGGTGAGGAAACAAGGTGAGGTGCACCTTGTCTAACACCCTCCTCTGTATCCACCTCCTTTTCCTGCCCTGTCTCCTCCACACCTTCCCTCTCTCCCCCACACTCTCAATAATTTCTCTTGGGCGCAACTGTTCACCCGCCTTTCCTCCCTCCATTGCTCTGTCTCCCTCTCTCTCTCTTTCTTACTCTCATTCTCTCTTCTGCCTTCTACCCTTCTTGTCTCCCCAGGACCATGGAACCTTCTGGTTCTGGAACAGGTCACCCCCTCCTCCACCTGCCCAGACAACTCCTCCTGCAACAGGAGCAATCAATGAGCTTCCAGAAGGGGCTCACATGTGGTGTGGGTGTGACAGCCATGTCCCCAGAGACAGTAGGTATCCCAGGCTACCTCCTTTCCCCAGAGTCCCTCAGCCCTGGGGCCCCTATAGTCACAGCTCTCAGAGCACTGGAGCAGGAGCAAGAAGAGCAACTTCCTCCCCACGTGCAATACGCAGGTGTTTAAAATCCTGTGGATGAACAAACTTCTGACTCTGGATGCACTCCTTTCCTCCGAACCGCTAGCCTACCCCTCTGTGGGCCAGGAGCCCTCCCGTAGGGGCCCAGAAGCCAACTCGGAAGGAATCTCAGAATCTCAGTTGCAAGAAAGAACTTTCTCCTGGGAGAAGGGAGAGGGGACAAAGCTGGGCGCCTGTACTCTCTTTAATTCCACATTTTGGCAAAAAGAAAACCTCAGGTCTGACTTTAGAGCCTTTGACACATAATTGGTAGCCAATTTTCCTAAGTGGTGAGTCAATTTTCTGCTTGTGAAATGTAACTTTACCCTGGTGCACACCAGGCCCCAGGGTTTTCAATGTGGCTTAACAGCAATTATATGAATGTTAGAAAGGGGGGAAGTGTTAAAGTCCCTACATTTACATTTTTCCTGTTTTTACCTCTTAAAGGGATAGGAGACATCTCCTAACCCACTAACCCCTGAAATCCCACCCAAAGACAGACACAGGATATCCTGAGAAAGAAAACCATTGTAAAGCTGCACCCCAAAGGGTATGTGTGTGTGTGTGTGTGTGTGTGTGTATTTTTTTTTTCATTCTCTCCAGTATGCAGACAAGCAGGGAGATGTACTGGGTAGGGACAAAACAGGGAGGGCTCAGGGCATCCCGCACCTTATTCCCCTGGTGTTATTTTCTTTGCTCCCACCCTCCCCCCATCCTCCCCCCACACAAATGCCCTGGTGGGTGGGTGGGTGCTGGGCCCCTCCGCCTCAGGCTGCGCTCCCCCCCACCCCCCTGCAGCCCCAGGCGGCCGGCGGCTCCCGTCCACATGTGCGACTCATGTTTCGGCTTTCACTGGCGACAAACTGGAGCCGGGGCCTTTCCGTTTAGGAGGAACTCGCTCTGTGTCGCTAACAACAACACAAACACCGAAGGCCCTGCTCTGTGCTTCGCTGCCCACAGTGCGCTCGGCACCAGGCTGGATTTATAGCCAAGGAGCCTGACTGTAAGAAGTAATTCATGAGTCCCCACAATGCCACTACTGAGAGGCGTTGAGAGGGGGGAAGAAACATCCGTGGGCTCACTGCGTGGGCCTCCATCCCAGCCCATCTTAAGGTGCAGTTGTGCAGCTGCGTCCATTCATTCCGTGGTCATTTTTACTCTGTGAGGGGGGAGAAATAGTCTCCCCCACCTCCTCTTTATCATAGCTTGTTAAAAGCCCAGTAGATTAAAAATATGCTCTTATTATTCGTTATTCGTTGCAGGAGAGAAGGCAGTACATCTGTATGTTTACACAAACTTAGGTGGCATCTCTCTCACACACACACACACAGGCTCAGAATACAGTCACATGCAAAAAAAAAAAAAATCCTATCACTATTATGAACTTACCTGGAACACTTAGTTTTATGTTTGCTTCAGAAAGACATTATGATTTTACTAAGTCTGACTTGGGAAATATCTACAATGAATGAAGTCTTAGAAAGACGGGAAACAAAACAAAGCACCTGATGTTAAAAATCGTTTAGCGTGGGGAAAGAAATGTGCAATGTAAAAATTCCATGAAAAAAGAAGAAATCAAATGTCATGTAGAAAAAGATTTATTGTTTCATAGCCCCCAGAAAGCTCTTAACTGTCCCAAGCAAAGAGGAAAGTATTGCACAGGAAAGCTACCCTTTGGACAAAAATCAGACTCGATCCTAAAAGATACAGAAAAAGCCCACAGAGAAATACACACATGAAACTTTGTACCAGCTTCTGTATTAAAAGTAGGCTGGTCGTGAATACTGCCCTGGTCTGTGGTTACCAGGTTTGAGATTCGGCCTTCTGCAAATCGGTTTGGGTTTCTCTAACTCTGAGCCACAGTCCGTCAAAATGAGCTCCTACAACA